>NW_020837951.1:51577712-51759062 GCF_003676395.1 Aethalodelphis obliquidens
TGTGTGTGTGTGTGTGTGTGTGTGTGTGTGTGTGTGTGTGTGTGTGTAGAGATTGACAAACTAATTGGAAAAAGTATATGGAAATGCAAAGGTCTAAGAATAGCCAAGACTTTCTTTAAGAATAAGGTTAGGAGATATCAAGGTTTGTTACAGTACATAGCTACAGAATTAAAGCAGTATGATATTGGTGTCACGATAGACATGTATCACTGGAACAGAATAGAACATCCAAAAAATACTCATGTGGTCATTTGATTTAGGGCAAAGGTGGCACTGAAGAGCAGTAGGGATAAGATAATCTTTTCATTAGCGCTTTTTTATTCTTTGATGCTTCTCTGGTTCCATATACAAAAGTTTTAGGTGCATCAAAGTCCTAAGTACAAAAAGTAAAGCAAAATGTCCACTAGAAGTTAACATCAGGAGAAGGTATTCTTGACTTTGGAGAATTATGTGACTTACCTGATAGATAAACTGAAAAGAATAACAGGTTCAGATTCTCCATTCTCTTTTTTCCCTTTTCCTGTCTTCTATTGGATAGTTGGAACTTATGTTTTTGTATTTGCTTGTTGAAAAGTTATTCTATATTTTTTGCTTCAGGTAGTTGCCTTCATCATAAGACTCATGTTTATTTATCTCCACTGATTCTTTAAACATGTCAATATTTATATACTGCCCTTAACAAGAGAACACTCACATTCTGTCTTACACTTCTTGTCTCCCCCACCAGCTCCATCGTATTGATATTTTCTAGAATTTTATTTGTAGTTTATTAGAGTTATACATTCTCTTCTTCTTTGTCCTTTAAAATTGCTTGGATAGTAATATATCTTACCAAGAAATTTGATACACATTATTTCCCATATTTCTTGTACTTCTGAATGTGTTTCAGAAGTACACAATCTTACTATTATGTTTGTGTGTAGCAAAAAAAAAACTAGTGAAGACTGTGTGCCCAAGAATATTTATTATGTCTTCATATTTGAATGACAATTTGGTTGCTTGGAAAAAATCTAGTTTTGAATGTATCTTTCTTCAATACTTTAACTGCTCCATTAATTTCTTGTACCTTGTATTAGGGTTAATAGGTGTAATTACGATATGATTCTTATTCTTTTATAGGTGATCTTCTTCAATCCAGATGCTTTTAGAATTTTTGCTTTGTCTTTGCTAATCTTAAATTACACTTCTAGATAGAGGTGTACTTTACCTTATATCTTCTGTTTGAATTCTGTGGGTCTTTTAAATTTCAGATCTTTGATCTAGCTTTATTTCTAGGAAATTTATCCTCATTATTTCTTCAAACATTTTCTCCTCTTTATTTTTTGTGTTTCTTTCTAAGTCCCATTATCCAGATATAGACAGTTTTCCCTTCTTCCACAGATCTAAAATGCTCTTATATATTTTCTATCTCTATTCTTCTGCCTCCTGGGAGAGTTGCTCAATTTGTACATTACAAATTTGTTCTGCAGCAGTACCTGTGAGCTCATATTTCCCTTGAGGTATAAGATACCCTGTCTGATGATGTGTCAGATAATATGTGTTGGGAGAGTTAAGGCAAAAGAAGAGGATGAATCTCAGGGCACTGAGACTCAGCCCAGTAGAACCATTGCCTAACACCCTTTTTTAAAAGACATCTTTTGTGTGTTATTTATTATTATTTTTAAAAAATTTATTTATTGAAATATAGTTTGTACAATATTATGTTAGTTTCAGATGTACTACATAATGATTTGACATTTGCATACATTGTGAAATAACCACCATGATAAGTAACCATCTGTCCCCATATAAAATTATTGCAGTATTATTGACCATATTCCTTATGCTGTATATTACATTCCTGTGGTTTATTTATTTTATAACAGGAGGTTTTTACCTCTTAATCCCCTTTACCTATTTCTCATCCTTTCCAACCGTCTCCCCTGTGGCAACCACCTGTTTGTTCTCTGTATCTGTGAGTTTGTTTTGTTTATCCTGTTTTTTAGGTTGCACATAAAAGTGAGATCATATGACATTTGTCTTTTTCTTTTACAGTTGGTTTATTTAAATCAATAACCTTACAAGCTCCGCTCACTGTATTTTATTGTTTAGACCTAAAAGGTTTTTTTAATTAAAAAAACTTTATTTTTTAATTGAAGTATAGTTGATTTACAATATTATATTAATTTCAGGGGTACAACATAGTGATTTTTATAGATTATACTCCATTTAAAATTATGATAAAGTATTAGCCATATTCCCTGTGCTGTACGATATATCCTTGTAGCTTATGTATTTTATACATAGAGTTTATACTTCTTATATAAACTTATATACTTCTTATATACCCTACCCCTATCTTGCCCTTCCTCTCTTCCATTTCTGCACCGGTAACCACTAGTTTGTTCTCTGTAAGTTCGTTTCTGTTTTGTTACATTAATTTGTTTCATATTTTATATTCCACATGTAAGTGATAATATACAGTGTTTGTCTTTCTCTGTCAGACTAATTTCACTTAGCATAATACACTCTAGATCATCCATGTTGTCGCAAATGGCAAGATATCATGTTTTTAAATGGCTGAGTAATATTCCTGTGTGTGTGTGTGTGTGTGTGTGTGTGTGTGTGTTGTATCTTGATCCATTTGTCTGTCAATGGACACTTAGCTTGCTTCCATATCTTGGCTATTGTAAATAATGCTGCAATGAATATTGCTGTGCAAATACCTTTTCAAATTAGTGTTTTTGCTTTCTTCGGGTAAATGCTCAGAAGTGAAATTTTTGGCTTCTATGGCAGTTCTATTTTCAAATTTTAAGGAATCTCCATACTATTTTCCATAGTGGCTGTATCAATTTACTATCCCACCAACAGTGTACTAGGGTTCCCTTTTCTCCACACCCTCACCAACACTTGTTATTTGTTGTCTTTTTGATGATAGCCATTCTGACAGTTGTGAGGTGGTATCTCATTGTGGTTTTGATTTGCATTTTCCTGATGATTAGTGATGTTGAACATCTTTTCATGTGTTGGCCTTCTGTATATTCTCTTTGAAAAAAGGTCTATTCAGGTCCACTGCCCATTTTTATTATCAGGTTGTTTTTTTGTTTTGTTTTGTTTTTGACGTTGAATTGTATGAGTTCTTTGTATGTTTTGTTTTTTTGTTTTTTTTTTTAAAAAGTAGACATTATTTATTTATTTATGGCTGCATTGGGTCATCTTTGCTGCGCACGGGCTTTCTCTAGTTGCATCCAGCGGGGGCTACTCTTTGTTGCGGTGTCCAGGCTTCTCATTGTGGTGGCTTCTCTTTGTTGCAGAGCACGGGCTCTAGGCACATGGGCTTCCATAGTTGTGGCATGCGGGCTCAGTAGTTGTGGCTCGTGGGCTCCAGAGCACAGGCTCAGTAGTTGTGGTGCACAGGCTTAGTTGCTCCATGGCATGTGGGATCTTCCTGGACCAGGGATTGAACCCATGTCCCTTGCATTGGCAGGGAGATTCTTAACCACTGCATCACCAGGGAGGTCCTATAGTTTGCTTTTATTCTTTATTTTTTATTGGAATAAAGTTGATTTACAACGTTGTGTTTCAGGTGTACAGCAAAGTGAATCAGTTATATACCTACAGATATCTGCTTTTTTTAGATTCTTTTCCCATATAGGTCATTACAGAGTATTGGGTAGAGTTCCCTGTACTATACAGTAGGTCCTTATTAGTTATCTATTTTATATATAGTGTGTATATGTCAATTCCAATCTCCCAAGTTATCCATCCCCTTTCTTCCCCCCTAGTAATCATAAGTTTGTTTTCTACATTTGTGACTCTATTTCTGTTTTGTAAATAAGTTCATTTGTACCATTGTTTTAGATTCCACATATAAGTGATATCATATGATATTTGTCTTTCTCTGACTTACTTCACTCAGTTTGACTATCTCTAGGTCCATCCATGTTGCTGCAAATGGATTATTTTGTCCTTTTTTTTATAGCTGAGTAACATTCCATTGTATATAGGTACCACATCTTCTTTATCCACTGCTCTGTTGATGGACATTTAGGTTGCTTCCATGTCTTGGCTATTGTAAATAATGCTGCTATGAACATTAGGGTGCATGTATCCTTTTGAATTATGGTATTCTCCGGATATATGCCCAGGAGTGGGATTGCTGGATCATACTGTAGTTCTATATTTAGTTTTTTAAGGAACCCCCATACTGTTCTCCATAGTGGCTCTACCAATTTACATTCTCATCAACAGTGTAGGAGGGTTCCCTTTTCTCCACACCCTCGCCAGTTATTGTTTGTAGATTTTTTGATGACCATTCTGACTGGTGTGAAGTGGTACCTCATTGTATTGACAGTTTTGATTTGCATTTCTCTAATAATTAATGATGTTGAGCATCTTTTCATGTGCCTCTTGGCCATCTGTGTGTCTTCTTTGGAGAAATGCCTATTTAGGTCTTTTGCCCATTTTTTGATTGAGTTGTTTGGGGTTTTTATGATATTGAGCTACATGAGCTGTTTGTATATTTTAGAGATTAATCTTGTTGGTTGCTTAATTTGTAAATATTTTTCCCATTCTGTGGGTTGTCTTCTCATTTTGTTTATGGTTTCCTTTGCTGTGAAAAAGCTTTTAAGTTTAATTAGGTCCCATTTGTTTATTTTTGTTTTTATTTTCATTACTTTAAGAGGTGGATCAAAAAAAATATTCCTGTGATTTGTGTCAGAGTGTTCTGCCTGTGTTTTCCTCTAAGAGTTTTATGGCCTTACATTTAGGTCTTTAATCCATTTTGAGTTTATTTTTGTGTATGAGGTTAGGGAGTGTTCTAATTTCATTCTTTTACATGTAGCTGTCTAGTTTTCCCAGCACCACTTATTGAAGACACTGCCTTTTCTCCATTATATATTCTTGGCTCCTTTGTCATAGATTAGTTGATCATAAGTGCTTGGGTTTATCTCTGGACTTTCTATCCTGTTCCACTGATCTATATTTCTGTTTTTCTGCCAGTAGCATACTGTTTTGATGACTGTAGCTTTGTAGTATAGTCTGAAGTCAGGGAGCCTGATTCCTCCAGCTCCGTTTTTCTCTCTCAAGATTGCTTTGGTTATTTGTGTTCTTTGGTGTTTCCATACAAATTTTAAACTTTTTGTTGTAATTCTGTGTAAAATGCCATTGGTAATTTGATAGGTATTTCAATGAATCTGTAGATTGCTTTGAGTAGTATAGTCATTTTGACAGTAGTGATTCTTCCAATCCAAGAACATGGTATATCTTTCCATCTGTTTGTATTGTCTTTGATTTCTTTCATCAGTGTCTTATAGTTTTCTGCATACAGGTCTTTTGCCTCCTTAGGTATTTTATTCATTTTGATGCCATGATTAATGGGATTGTTTCCTTAATTTCTTTCTGAACTTTTATTGTTAGTGTATAGAAATGCAAGAGATTTCTGTGTATTAATTCTGCATTCTGCAACTTTACTGAATTTATTGATGCGCTCTAGAAGTTCTCTGGTAGTGTCTTTAGAATTTTCTATGTATAGTATCATGTCATCTGAAAACAATGACAGTTTTACTTCTTTTCCAATTTGGATTCCTTTTATTTCTTTTTCTTCTCTGATTGCTGTGGCTAGAACATCTAAAACTATGTTGAATAAAAGTGGTAAGAATGGACATTCTTATCTTGTTCTTGATCTTAGAGGAAATGCTTTCACTTTTTCACCATTGAGAATGATGTTTGTCGTGGATTTTTCATACATGGATTTTATTATGTTGAGGTAGCTTCCCTCTATGCCCACTTCCTGGAGAGTTTTTGTCATAAATGGGTGTTGAGTTTGTCAGACACTTCTTCTGCATCTACTGAGATGATCATATGGTTTTTATTCTTCAGCTTATTAATATGGTGTATCACATTGTTTGATTTGCCTATATTGAAGAATCCTGCATCCCTGGCATAAATCCCACTTGACCATGCTGTCTGTTTGGCCTGGGGGTGGGGCTTTTGGCTGCTGCTAGTTTACTGGTGCGTGAGTAAACCCCCAGAGCTAATGGTTAGAGGGAGGATTCCAAGATGGTGCTTGCCAGTGCGAGTTTTATTGTGGTAGAATGAGGTCCCAGAAATGGCTGCCACCAGTGTCTCCATTACAGTTGCCTCCTGCCTCCCTAGGGGGCTCGCCAGCAAGTGGGTCTGATCCAGGCTCCTTTCAAACTACTCCTCTACAGTGGGACTTGGAGCCTGTGAGATTTTGCACCCACCCTTTAAGAGCATATCTCTCTTTCCCACAGCCCTTCAACCCTCCTGACCATAAGCCCCCTTGGTTTTCAAAGTCAGACATTCTGGGGCCTTGTCTTCCCAGTGCAGGATCTCTGAGCTGTGGAGCCCAGTGTGGGGCTCAGACCACTTGCTCCTTGGGGAGAACCTCTGCAGTTGTAATTATCCTCTTGTTTGTGGGTCACCCAGCTGGGGGTATGGGTCTTGACTCTACTGCAAATCCACCCCTCCTACCCATCTTGTTGTGGTTATTTCTTTATGTCTTTAGTTGTGGAAGATCTTTTATGCTAGATTTTGGTCTTTCTCATCAATAGTTGCTCTGTAAATAGTTATAATTTTGGTGTGCCCATGAGAGGAGATGAGTTCAGGGTCTTCCTACTCCACTATCTTGCCCACTTCTCCTGCCTGCCTAACACTCTTGTTGGCTGTCTTCTCACCAGGCAACTCCTTGTGCTAAGGTTTCACTTTTAAACCCTGGAGATGAAGCAGTTCTTGGAGGAAGGAGATTTCCTAGGTTGTAATTCGTAGCCTTCAGAGATGGGAAAGGCTGTGTGTTTCTTCCCTCTCTCAGGTCACCATACTTACCACAGGGCATTTCTTCAAAAACACTCCAATAAAAAATAACTACATCAAAATCAAACATAAAACACATGAAAAGCTGCAAGTTACTCAAAATGTTCAAACAAAAATTTGAACACACACATTCCTGGAATCTCAAACCAGTTGCAACATGAGAATTCTTTTACCATAAGCTGAATGTGTACAAGTTTGTGTCTGGTGCAGAAATCTTCCAAGAACAGTACATCCTCGGGTATGTACTTTATGGGTCTTGTTTCCAAGATCCAGGGCAGTGCCGTTTGCCACACTGGGTATGTGTTTAAGTTACTGGGGGATACCTGGCTGTGTAAAATGGGTGGGTTTTGCCGTTTAGGAGGGTATATTCTAGGCTGGTTAGTCTTATACGCCCTATCCCCACTTCTTGCTTCTTCCCCATCCTCTTAAAGAAAAACTAAACAACTCCCCTCCAAACAAAGAAACAATCAATCTCTAAATTCTAGAACTACTTGATGCACAATAGGCATTTTAGGATTTTTACAAAGGTAGTTTTTTATTTTTTAAAGAAGATGTTGGGGGTAGGAGTTTTTTATTAATTTATTTATTTTTGCTGTATTGGGTCTTCGTTTCTGTGCAAGGGCTTTCTCTAGTTGTGGCAAGTGGGGGCCACTCTTCATCGCAGTGCGCAGGCCTCTCATTATCGCGGCCTCTCATTGTGGAGCACAGGCTCCAGACGCACAGGCTCAGCAGTTGTGGCTCACAGGCCTAGTTGCTCCGCGGCATGTGGCATTCTCCCAGACCAGGACTCGAACCCGTGTCCCCTGCATTAGCAGGCAGATTCTCAACCACTGCGCCACCAGGGAAGCCCTACAAAGGTAGTTTTTGATTCCAGTGGGCTTTTCCCACATTTCCACATCCCTGGTAATAAACATCCATCAAATCTTTCTATGACTCTAAGACTCAACTTACTAAATAGAGTTAAAAGCCTCAAAAATCAATGAAATCAAACCACAATAACAGAAGCAACAACAGCAAAAACACAAGAGACCAGACATGCAAAGTTCTAAGAATGGTAGAAGTCTGCAGAGGTCTTTCCAAGGGTTGAACCACAAACAAATGTCCCAGGGGCCTTCAGCTCAAGGTCATGGGTACCATTTGGAAAAGTCTTGGGTATGTTCATCTTTGGTATCACTTGCAAGTAAGGGCTTTGCAATCGGGTGGAGTAGCCCTTCTGTCTTCATAGTATACTCCATCCTGTACAGCCCCGGGTGTTTCCTCTGTATGTTGCTCTATAACAGTGGTGTGATCTGTGGTTCTCCTGGCCCAGCCAGAGAGCCCTGTAGACACTGAACAGTTCTTTTGAAGGCAGTGTGGCAGAGTGGAAAGAGTCAGATGTGCTGGGCTAGAGATGTGTCTGACTTCCCGTAGGAAATTCATCAGGCTCAAGGCCTTGTGGAAAATTGCTGAGTAGTGACTTAGTGAAAGGCAGATTCTCTCTCTAGCAGAAATTGGCAAACTTTTTCTGTAAAGGACCAGATAATAAATAATTTTGGCTTTGTGGACCATATGGTCTCTGTCCAAAATATTCAACTCTGGAATCATAGCTAAAGCAGCCATTAAAAATATGTAAATGAATGGATACCACTGTGTTTCAATAAAACTTTATTTATAAAACAGGTGCAGGGGGCTGACTTCAGCCTGTGGACCATAGTTTGACTACTTGTGTCTTTGAGCCTTGGGGAATCTTGTGTAAAATGGGGAGATTGATAGTAGTCCCTACCTAAGGTAGTATGTTAGATTCCAGATAGAATATAGAGATGAATATTTTATTTTTAAATAAACTATACATGTAAGTGGTTGTGTCTGGGAGTTGATTTTTCATGTGAAATTCAAATACCTTGAGAGATACAATGGCCTTTCTATAGCTTAGGCAAGTCCAGTTTTCTGGGTGAGAGTAAAAATATTCATATATATTTTTTTCTGTCTATCCAATAGTCCTGATGGAAAGGGGCTTGCATGAGTCAACTGTCAATGAGTAAGAAACTTGCAGACTAAGTTTCTCCAGGAATGCGTGAGAAGTGGGAGTGGAGAGAACTGAGAGGTGGGAGAAAGGAAAGGTCTTTGGCCATATATGCCTGGACTTTGCTAAACTGCCTCTCTTAGCATAATGATTTGCACAAAGCCATTTGGCTTGGGAAATATCCTTCAGTTTCTCTGTCTCAAAATGTGGACAGTAGCCTTTGGCTAGCTGTAAGGGAGGAGGGCTTAGCTAAGAATTAATTTCTCAGGAAGGCAGAGAGAAGAGAACCTTCCAGGAGGCTTGACCTGGGAAGTGGCAGAACTTCTAGGAGGGGAAGCTTGGCATGTGATAGTGCTGTCAGTCAAGGCTGTGCAGGGTGAGTGTGGGTGTCTGGGAGCAGCTGTGCTGTCTCCTGGGCTCAAATCCAGGAGACCTTCCTCATCCTGGGACCTACCCACAGAAAGAGAACCAGCAGCTGGTATCGACTGATTGGCTAGTCTTATTTTGATTTGTCAGATTTAAATGAGAAATCTTTTTTTTCTAAAATGGCTGGTCAGCTTTTCCTTTTAAAGTAGGAAATAACAGTGCAGGACCAGAGGGTCACAAGCAGCTGGCTTCATTTTACTTACAACCCACGATCTAATTTTAGGAAGAAAGATTAGAAAGCTGCTTCTTTGCTTCTGTGTTTCACATATGTCCAGATATTAGCATTTAAGTGGTCAAAATGTGGTATCTCTCTTAAAAGCTGTGGCTAACATTTTTTAAATTGAAGTGTAGTTGATTTACAATGTTGTTAGTTTCTGGTGTACAGCAAAGTGATTCAGTTTTATATATATATGCCTTATATATGTGTGTGTATATATATGTATATTCTTTTTCCTATTCTTTTTCATTATGGTTTATTACAGGATATTGACTATAATTCCCTGTGCTATACAGTAGGACCTTGCTGTTTATTCATTCTATATATAATAGTTCACATCTGCTAGTCTGAAACTCCCAATCCAACCCTCCTCATCTCCCCTCCCCCATGGCAACCACAAGTCTGTGAGTCTGTTTCTTTTCGTAGATAAGTTCATTTGTACCATTTTTTTAGATTTTACATATAAGTGATATCATATGGTATTTGTCTTTCTCTTTCTGATTTTACTTAGTACGATAATCTCTAGGTCCACCCATGTAGCTGCAAATGGCATTATTTCATTCTTTTTATGGCTGAGTGGTGTTCTATTGTATATATGTAGCACATCTTCTTTATTCATTCATCTGTCAATGGACATTTAGGTTGTTTCCATGTCTCAGCTATTGTTCATGTCTTAGCTATGAACATAGGGGTGCATGTATCTCTTCAAATTATAGTTTTGTCCAGATATATGCCCAGGAGTGGGATTGCATATGGCAACTCTATTTTTAGCTTTTTGAGGAACCTCCATACTGTTCTCCATAGTGGCTGCACCAATTTACATTTCCACCAACAGTGTAGGAAGTTTCCCTTTTCTCCACACCCTCTCCAGCATTTGTTATTTGTAGACTTTTTGATGATGGCCATTCTGACTGGTGTGAGGTGGTACCTCATTGTAGTTTTGATTTGCATTTCTCTCATAATTAACAATGTTGAGTATCTTTTCATGCATATGTTGGCCATCTGTATGTCTTCTTTGAAGAAATGTCAATTTAGGTCTTTTGCCCATTTTTTGATTGGGTTGTTTGTTTTTTTGTTATTGAGTTGTATGAGCTGTTTGTATATTTTGGAAACTAAGCCCTTATTGGTTATATCATTTGCAGATATTTTCTCCCAGTCTGCAGGTTGTGCTTTCATTTTGTTTATGGTTTCCTTTGCTGTACAATAGGTTATAAGTTTGATTAGGTCCCATTTGTTTTTGTTTGCTTTAATTTCTATTGCGTGGCTAACATTTTTATATTGTTAAATGGCTCTACTAGAGTAAAGCAAATTGGCCCAATCTCAGAATATTAGACACAGATTCCCTAGAGATGTGTTTAGAGGATGTGAGAACATTTTTTTCTTTTTCTGTGACTTCAAAAGTCTACAGCTTTAAATTGCTTTGTGCATATCATACTTTATCTATTTAATAGACAGCCCAGTTGAAAGACACATCTCCTAGGTCTTGGGAACGAGTGTAAAGAATCTGAATGCTGCTTTCAATGGCGAGGAAATGATTGTGTGATGTCTACAGAATGTGTAGACACATCCAGACAAGCATGGGCACCGATATAGGGAATCCCATTTATTACTGAAATGTATGTCACTTGGAAATGTTCTTTATTATTAATAATGATAAGTGGTTCAGAGACTTCTAATTTTCTCATTATCAAAAGCAAACAGAAGTAGTATCTTTCAAATAACAGCCTTGAGTTGAGCTGGGTGGGTGCTTCTGCTCCATTTGGTCATTTAGTTTTCCTCTATGCTGTTGCTCTACCTTCACCATCCTGTGATGTAACCCTCATCTGCTTGATGTAATCCTCATCTGTTTGGTGTGTGTTGTTTGTGTATGCATCATTATAAGAATATGCATTTATTCCATGGGGCTCTATAAGGCTATGTTAATTGTAAGTGGAAAAAAATGCAGCTCCATAACATTCTTTCCTGATATCTTTTCCAGGACAAACCTCTGATTTACACTGTCCTTTTTTAAGGGCGAATCTTTTGCAGGCCCATCCTTACTGAGTCCTCACTTCCTCACAGCAAGCTACAAAGCTGGTGTTACAGAGGTTGGAGTTCTAAGGGGCTCAATGATGAGCCCACAATGCAGGGAAGGAGCTGGAAGTTGCTACGAATAATGAGAAAAGCAAATGGGATGAAAGTACCAGTGACAACAGATAGCTTGGTGTTCTGTAAATTAGGTTTGTCCAGAGCAACAGAAGCTAGGATAAACTCAAAGTGAAATTCCATCTTCAGGCTCATGTTACCTTCAGAAGCAATTGAAAAGGCTAAAATGTAACCTAACCCACTTTCTAATCAGGAATATTCTTTATGGGTAATGTCACCAGCGAGAGCTAAGACCTAGGCTGTTCCCTTTTCGATGGTAGTAGTTGGCGTTGATCATGGGTACGCCCACGGCCTGCCACCTCCTCATTTCTGGGTACCTTGGCTAGAGAAACTATCCATGATATTTTTCTAGCAGAACCTCTGTGCTCTCTACTGCGCACATCTTTTTTTTTTTTTTTTTAACATCTTTATTGGACAATAATTGCTTTACAGTGGTGTTAGTTTCTGCGTTATAACAAAGTGAATCAGCTATACATATTTCCCCATATCTCCTCCCTGTTGCATCTCCCTCCCACCCTCCCTATCCCACCCCTCTAGGTGGTCACAAAGCATCAAGCTGATGTCCCTGTGCTCTGTGGCTGCTTCCCACTAGCTATCTATTTTACGTTTGGTAGTGTATATATGTCCATGCCACTCTCTCACTTTGTCCCAGCTTACTGTTCCCCCTCCCCGTGTCCTCAAGTCCATTCTCTTCTTCTGCGTGTTTATTGCTGTCCTGTCCCTAGGTTCTTCAGAACTTTTTGTTTCTTTCTTTCTTTCTTTTTTGCGGTACATGGGCTTCTCACTGTTGTGGCCTCTCCCGTTGTGGAGCTCAGGCTCTGGACGCGCAGGCCCAGCGGCCATGGCTAACGGGCCCAGCTGCTCCGCAGCATATGGAATCTTCCCGGACCACGGCATGAACCCATGTCCCCTGCATCAGCAGGCAGACTCTCAACCACTGTGCCACCAGGGAAACCCCATTTTTTTTTTTAAGATTCTGTATATATGTGCTAGCATACAGTATTTGTTTTTCTCTTTCTGACTTACTTCACTCTGTAGGACAGACTCTAGGTCCATCCACCTCACCACAAATGACTCAACTTCACTTCTTTTTATGGCTGAGTAATATTCCATTGTATATATGTGCCACATCTTCTTTATCCATTCATCTGTCAATGGACACTTAGGTTGCTTCCATATTCTGGCTATTGTAAACGGTGCTGCAATGAACATTGTGGTACATGACTCTTTTTGACTTATGGTTTTCTCAGGATATATGCCCAGTAGTGGGATTGCTGGGTCATATGGTAGTTCTATTTTTAGTTTTTCAAGGCACTTCCATACTGTTCTCCATAGTGGCTGTATCATCTTACATTCCCACCAACAGTGCAAGAGGGTTCCCTTTTCTCCACACCCTCTCCAGCAATTATTGTTTGTAGATTTTTTGATAATGGCTATTCCCAATGGTGTGAAGTCCTACCTCGTTGTGGTTTTGATTTGTATTTCTCTAATGATTGGTGATGTTGAGCATCCTTTCATGTGTTTGTTGGCAATCTGTATATCTTCTTTGCAGAAATTTCTATTTAGGTCTTCTCCCCATTTTTGGATTGGGTTGTTTGTTTTTCTTGATATTGAGCTGCAGCAGCTGATTGTAAACTTTGGAGATTAATCCTTTGTCAGTTGCTTCATTGGCAAATATTTTGTCCCATTCTGAGGGTTGTCTTTTCGTCTTGTTTATGCTTTCCTTTGCTGTGCAAAAGCTTTTAAGTTTCATTAGGTCCCATTTGTTTATTTTCGTTTTTATTTCTATTTCTCTAGGAGGTGGGTCAAAAAGGATCTTGCTGTGATTCATATCATAGAATGTTCTGCCTATGTTTTCCTCTAAGAGTTTTATAGTGCCTGGCCATACATTTAGGTCCTTAATCCACTTGGAGTTTATTTTTGTGTATGGTGTTAGGGAGTGTTCTAATTTCATTCTTTTACATGTAGCTGTCCAGTTTTCCCAGCACCACTTATTGAAGACACTGTCTTTTCTCCATTGTATATGCTTGCTTCCTTTATCAAAAATAGGGCGACTGTATGTGCATGGGTTTATCTCTGGGCTTTCTATCCTGTTCCATTGATCTATATTTCTGTTTTTGTGCCAGTACCATACTGTCTTGATTACTATAGCTTTGTAGTATAGTCTGAAGTCCAGGAGCTTGATTCCTCCAGCTCCGTTTTTCTCAAGATTGCTTTGGTTATTTGGGGTCTTTTGTGTTTCCATACAAATTGTGAAATTTTTTGTTCTAGTTCTGTGAAAAATGCCATTGGTAGTTTGAAAGGGATTGCATCAAATCTGTAGATTGCTTTGGGCGTATAGTTATTTTCACAATGTTGATACTTCCAATCCAAGAACATGGTATATCTCTCCATTTGTTTGTTTCATCTTTAATGTCTTTCATCAGTGTCATAGTTTTCTGCATACAGGTCTTTTGTCCCCTTGGGTAGGTTTATTCCTAGGTATTTTATTCTTTTTGTTGCAATGGTAAATGGGAGTGTTTCCTTAATTTCTCTTTGTATAAACCTCACTTTCTGAAGTTGACAGGCCTTGGGCTTCACTTCATACTCAAGAGGCACAACTCTCAGATTTTAAGTGAAAGGGTATAGTTTGTTTAAGCCTTATTCAGGATAAGTTGGAAGAAAAGGTGGTCTCTGGGTGTTTAAAATGGCTTGTTTTCCCTCAGATAAGCTCTGAGAAGCGTTTTCATTGGCTGACATATTTCCTGGCAGAACAACACCAAAAAAAAAATTAGTTCTAGGGGTGGGTAGCAAGGCATGGGGGGAGAAGTGTGGTCAGACAGAATTGGGTTCTGATCCTAATAGTTCCAAACACCAGCTATTCAATCGCTGGAGACAATGAAGTGTACCCAAGTATGCATTTCTCCTACCTTCTTTTGAAAATAGAGAATGGGACATCACTTTTCAGGTTGGAACTCTATTTCCCAAGCCCTTTGAATTTAGGTGTGGGCAAATAATTATGTACTCCCAAAGGAATGTGAGTGGAAGTGGTATATGAAATATCAGTATCCCCTCCTTAAAGGAAATCACCAGTCCTTCATGACTTGTCTGTATTCATTCTGATGGGTTGATACACTGATGTGACCCTGAAGAGCCAACTCTCATCAGGCCAATGAGCACTGCAATGTAGAGAAGCATAGAGCAACAATGTAGGAGGAACCTGGGTCCCTGAATGATCACATGGAACAGAGCTGATCACTGATTGTAGCCCACCTATCTCTGTACTGTTTGTTAACTGAGAGAAAATAGAACGGTCTTATCTTTGAGTCACTGTATTATTTAGTCTAGCTTATGTTCTAATGAATAATTTGACTGAGAAAGTTACTTGTCTGCCTCTCAGTTTTTTCATTTGCAAAATGAGGAAACTATATTGCTCATCTTATTTACAAGCTTATTGTGGGGATTACACAAATAAATGACTGGTAGTGTGTTTGTTGTATGTTCTGTGTTTGCCTAGTACTATTATTGTTTACACGTGCATGTAAGTCTACCAGGAAAGCATAGAGTTTCAAGATGGATGAAATATAGGTCTATACTAGTTTTACTTTTTGTGCCATGACTAGGTTGACCAACCGTTCTTATTCTCCTAGGACTGATGGGGTTTCTGGGAGGTGGGACTTTCAGTGCTAAAACAAAGGCAGTCCTAGGAAAACCAGAAAGAACTGGTTACTCTATTCACAACACACCAACTGGAGAAGTTCTTTGCAATAAATCTGAATTTGAAGTAGCATGCATCCAAACTCTCTCTCTGGGTCTGATGGGAATTTAATCCACTGATGCCGATTCTACAGTTTATATAATTTTCTTTTCTTTGAAACACTCATTATCATAGATAAGAAGTGCTTTGTACATACCTTTGACATTACTAAGTAGTGCATTGCCACCCTGAAGAAGTAGATGTTGTCATCCTTTTGTATTTAGGAAAGGTAGTGTGTAGCAAAAGGCAAATGGTGACACAGTCATTGAGTCCTTTGGGGAACTTTATGACCAAATCTTAATTGACTACTAGGTGATCACATTGGTGGTTCCACACATTGAGAAGATAATAGAAATACTGATTTGCTTTGCTAGGGTAAATTTGGTTCCCTTATTATGAATATAGTTTCATTTAGAGGAGGAGAGGCCACAGTATAGCTTACTTATCCTTAAGACCGAGCTCACTGGTCCACTGTGCTTTGCTTATGCTGTATCTCAAATTGGAATTTAAATTTGCCTACTAATAAATTGACTTTGTGAGCTTTGACTTAGTGAGAGCCTAGAGGACAAAATCTAGGTTATTTTTTCTTAATGGGATTTCCTTCATATTTTACTCATTTCCCCCCCTCCTCCTGAGTATGAAGAAAATTACAGTTATATTCTAGGTCAGGTCTGACCTCGTTCCTCCAAGCATGACTCAGTGTCTCCAGCAGTCACTTGAATACCAAGCACTTGCATCTTACATTCTGGAAGGGAGTGCACTGGGGCAGTGTGATGAACCAGGACCGTGTGTCCTCTGGAATTGCTATTCACCTTTGATTCTGGAAGTTTTTTTGTTGCTCTTTCTAACTGTTATAATAACTTGATAGTGATATTTTCCAGGATTTACTGGCATTATTTCTAGAAGTACCTGGAAGAAATCTTCATCTTAAGTGATAATCCTATGGGAACAGTAGCCCCTTTGGCAGCAGAAATGAATACCATGAAATCAACAGCAAGTGCAAGGCCAGTGTCACTGTGGGGTTGTGATGGTCACTGTTGTTCATTTCATTGGACTGGTCAGCTATTGGGGTGTTCCCCACCCCTCAACTTTCCCAAGCTTCGTGCTGGACCAAAAAGAATGCTATTTGCCAAATATAAGACAACCATGATTTGCCAAGGATATGAGTGCTGTACGTAGGGAGGCAGTTCATTTCTGTCTAGGGAAGGAGTTATCTGGCTTCACAAACTAAATTGCATTTTCATTGCCAAAAGCTATCACTTTCTTATCAAACAGATATTTGGGCTGTCTTTGCCAGAAAATCAACCTGATAAATGTTGCATACTTTTATAATGTTTCTTTCTGGTACCATAATGTTGTGACTTTAGCTTGTGCAATATTTATGTGAGGTGAAGTACAGGTCTGGGAACTAACTTTTTGGGTCAACAATCAGCAGACTGTTATTAACTAGAAAAACAGAATATAATTCCTCATAAACGTGCCTTCTCCATTTTTGATGGCAAGAAGAAGCTCTTACACACACACACACACGCACACACACACACACACACACACATATACATATAGTTTATGATTTATAAAGGTCCCTATATGGCTAGAGCATGTTTTTCTTAAATTTGGGAGCTTAGGGCATTTCTGTTAAGTTTCCTGTATCAGAGAATTTGAAGTGAGATGAATCCCTTTGCTTCTAGCACTCTGATAATTTTGTAAAATTATTGAGAAGAAATATCTTAGAGGGTTGCATGTATTACCTTTGAGAATCTGAAAGAAAAATAGGTATTTTAATTTTATTGCAAAAGTTTATTAAGTAGATTTAAATATCTTGTTAGCGTTGTTTTCTATTGGAACTCAGTTTTCTTGTCTCCTGTATGCTTTATATGGTATTAATGCTATCATTGTTATCATTGCACTGTCTAAAAACTGGGGTGGAGCATAAAGAAAGAGCTACTATCAAAGAATTTATAATCTAGTTGGTAAGACAGGGCTTAAACTTGCAGCTTTTTCCGTGATATATTGGTAACATATGGGCCAAATTTCTGGTTCTATGTGAACTGTTAATATTGGACTGGGAAAGTCACATTTTAGCCTAGTGTGTGGACCAGAGAGCAGAGATTGAGAGATTAGGGATAGCAGCTGACTACTCAGAAAGCAAATATGGATATTCGCAACCAGATTAAGCAATTGCGAGACCCAAAATTGAGGGAACAGTCTATGGGGAAAACTGATAGAAGAAAATGAACAGCCTAGTCGGGGAACGAGACAGATTTACTGGAAGATTTAAATTGGACAGCTGTTTTTTTTTCCCCTTTTTGTGTTGCCTTTCTCCCTTCATAGATCTAGAGATGCCCTTTTGGTCTTTGTCTTGTTGGCTACTGATAGCAAGTATATTGTGTGATTGGGAAAGGTTCCATAGAGGAAATGGGACTCTAACTTGAGTTTGATAGATTGGAAGAATTTAGACAGGATGAAGAAGAAACAGGGCTGCATATCAGATGGGAGGAAAGTGGGGACTAAGTGAAGGTGGGAGGAACATGTGCCTGGGGCCCAGTGATGAGGTTATATTGGAGCAGCGGGGGATTTATGTAAGGGGGGTGGTGGGATAGGTGGGCTGGAGCCATATCGTGGTCAGCTTAAACAGTCAAGGCTGGATTTCATCACTCAGGCAGTGGAAAGTGTGGCTAAGTGTGAAGATTGACATGGTTCCTAGTTCATGTCTTTTATTAACTCTTATACAGTTACTTGCTTTCTGGTTTGTTGAGGCAGTAGCTCAGACAACATTTGACACAATAATGTGTGTCAAAGTGGATGACCATGAAAACTGCAGACCACCTTCATCTGAAGGACACTTCCAGCAAAGGTGACTGATGTTGCCATTCTCATCCATCTTATAAGTATTTCAGGACAGCCAGCCCACTCTTCTTTCTTTTATGCTTATTCTTTTAGGGAGTGGTATAAGAGTTATTCTTCCTTTTCTTCGTACCGCCACGAAGTCTCAACACAAGATGAAGGGGTGCACTCCTTTTGAAGGTTGTAGTCAGAGTATGTTCAGTTTCCAGTTGCTTGCCAGCAAACTTTCAAATACATAGTACGTCACCATGCTGTACATTACATCTCCATGATTTTATAATTGGAAGTTTATGCCTTTTGACCCCTTGTATCCCCCTGCCTTGGCAACAACCTATCTGTTCTCTGTATCTATGAGCTTGTTGTGTTTTATAAAAAATTCTACATACAAGTGAGATTATATGGTATTTGTCTTTGACTGATTTCACTTATCATAATGCTCTCAGTGTCCATCTATGTTGTTGCAAATGGCAAAATTTCATTCTTTTTCATGGCCGAATAATATAATATTCCTCTGTGTGTATATTACATTTTATTTCTTTATTCATCTTTTGATCGTTTGTTTTCATATCCTGGCTATTATAAACATTGCTGCAATGAACATGGGGGTGCATATGTCTTTTTTTTTAACATCTTTATTGGAGTATAATTGGTTTACAATGTTGTGTTAGTTTCCGCTGTACAACAATGTGGATCAGCTATATGTATACATATATCCCCATATCTCTTCCCTCTTGTGTCTCCCTCCCACCCTCCTTATCCCACCCCTCTAGGTGGTCACAAAGCACTGAGCTGATCTCCCTGTGCTATGTGGCTGCTTCCCACTAGCTATCTGTTTTACATTTGGTAGTGTATATATGTCCATGCCACTCTCTTCATCCCAGCTTACCCTTCCCCCTCCCCGTGTCCTCAAGCCCTTTCTCTACGTCTTTGTCTTTATTCCTGTCCCACCTATAGGTTCATCAGAACATTTTTTTTAAGATTCCATATATATGTGTTAGCATATAGTATTTGTTTTTCTCTTTCAGACTTACTTCACTCTGTATGACAGACTCTAGGTCCATCCACCTCACTACAAATAACTCAATTTCATTCCTTTTTATGGCTGAGTAATATTCCATAGTATATATGTGCCACATCTTTATCCATTCATCTGTCAATGGACACTTAGGTTGCTTCCATGTCCTGGCTATTGTAAATAGTGCTGCAGTGAACATTGTGGTACATGACTCTTTTTGAATTATGGTTTTCTCAGGGTATATGCCCAGTAGTGGGATTGCTGGGTCATATGGTAGTTCTAGCTTTAGTTTTTTAAGGAATCTCCATACTGTTCTCCATAGTGGCTGTATCAATTTACATTCCCACCAACAGTGCAAGAGGGCTCCCTTTTCTCCACACCCTCTGCAGCATTTATTGTTTGTAGACTTTTTGTTGATAGCCTTTCTGACCGGTGTGAGGTGATACCTCATTGCAGTTTTGATTTGCGTTTCTCTAATGATTAGTGATATTGAGCATCCTTTCATCTGTTTGTTGGCCATCTGTATGTCGTCTTTGGAGAAACGTCTATTTAGGTCTTCTGCCCATTTTTGGATTGGGTTGTATTTTTGATATTGAGCTGAATGAGCTGCTTGTAAATTTTGGAGATTAATCCTTTGTCAGTTGCTTCATTGGCAAATATTTTGTCCCATTCTGAGGGTTGTCTTTTGGTCTTGTTTATGGTTTCCTTTGCTGTGCAAAAGCTTTTAAGTTTCATTAGGTCCCATTTGTTTATTTTTGTTTTTATTTCCATTTCTCCATGAGGTGGGTCAAAAAGGATCTTGCTGTGTTTTATGTTAGAGTGTTCTGCCTATGTTTCCCTCTGAGAGCAACATATATCTTTTTAAGTTAGTGTTTTTGTTTTCTTCAGATAAATATCCAGAAATGGAATTGCTGATTCACATGGTAGTTCTACTTTTAATTTTTTGAGCAACCTCCATATTGTTCTCCACAGTGGCTGCACCAATTTACATTCCCACCAACAGTGCAAAAGGGTCCATTTTCTCCACATCCTCACCAACAGTTGTTATTTGTTGCCTTTTTGATAATAGCCTTTCTGACCGGCGCAAGGTGATATCTCGTAGTTTTGATTTGCATTTCCCTGATGATTAGTGACACTGAGCATCTTTTCATGTAACTGTTGGCCATCCATATGTCTTCTTTGGAAAAATATTCAGATTTCCCACTTCTTTTTAAGTCGAATTGATTGTTTTTTGGCTAATGAGTTGTTTGAGTTCTTTATATATTTTGGATATTAACCCCTTATTAGATACATGATTTGCAAATATTTTCTTCCATTCTGTAGGTTGCCTTTTCATTTTGTTGATGATTTCCTTTGCTGTGCAGAAGCACTTTAATTTGATGTAGTCCCACTTGTTTATTTTTGCTTTTGTTGCCTTTGTTTTTGGTGTCAGATCCAAAAAATTATCACCAAGACCAAAATCAAGGAGCTTATTGCCTATGTTTCCTTCTAGGAATTTTATGGTTGCAGGTCTGACATTCAAGTCTTTAATCTATTTCGAGTTTTTTTCCTGTGTGTGGTGTAAGACAGTGATCCAGTTTCATTCTTTTCCATGTGGCTGTCCAGTTTTCCCAACATGATTTGTTGAAGAGACTGTCCCTTTTCCATTGTAAATTCTTGGCTCCTTTGTCATAAACTAATTGACCATATATGTGTAGGTATTTTTCTGGACTCTCTATTCTCTTCTGTTGATTTATGTGTTTGTTTTTATGCCAGTACTGTACTGTCTTGATTATTATAGTTTTGTAATATAGTGTGAAATAAGGGAGTGTAATACCTCTAGCTGTGTTATTCTTTCTTGAGTTGGCATTGGCTCTTTGAGGTCTTTTGTAGTTCCATATGAGTTTTAGGATTGTTTGTCCTATTTCTGTGAAAAATGCTGTTGGAATTTTGATGGGGATGGCATTGTATATCAATAGATGGCTTTGGGGAGTATGGACATTTTAATAGTGTTCTTCCAGTCCATGGGCATGGAATATCTTTCCATTTATTTGTGTCTTCTTCAGTTTCTTCCATTAACGTCATACAGTTTTCAGTAACACATGTATTTCTTTCCCACGATGTACATCACAACCTTAGGGACACTAAGCAGCGCTTCAGCGCTGTGGTTGGGGGGCATTTTAAACAGCGAGATCACCAAAGAAAAAGCACAGAAGTAGAATGTGAAAAGAATACTTGTCTAAAGTATGACAGATGAAACAAGAAGGCAGAGCACTGTTTTGTTTAACCTGAGGTAAGAACATGTGCTTTGAGTGACTCACAGTTTTCACTGGTCTGCACGTTTGTTAATGACCGTAAAGGCACTGTGAGTATTGATTCTGAGGTTACAAATAAATTTTATTGAGTAGGTGAATTCACAAATACAGAACCCACAAATAGAACCAATTGTATAACATTTATTGAGTACTTACTTGTAAGGCAAATACTGGGTTAAGAAACTAATTTTAGGTAAGCCCCATAATAAACTCATTTTATAGATAAGGAAGCTGACTAAAGGAAACACTGCTGGTAGGTGGTAGATTATGTACCCACACCTGTGGCTCTAGAGCGTGCTTATAAGCAATATGTTAGATGGAGGAGACTGAGACTAGAGGTGAAGTTATTCAAGCTGTCTCAAATAGGAAATGATAGGGCCAGGACTTAAATCCTTCCTCTAACTCAAAATCATGTTCATAACAGACTGTATCATGGGTGGGATGGTGAATGGGAAGAAAGGAAAGGTTGTAAATATCAGAACACAGGGCTTATGCCAGTTGGAGTTTTGTCCCTGGAACTATGAGATGTAATCTAGCAGTTCTGCAGTTTGGCTTCTGGGTGTTGCTTTGTCAAGACTCTAATACACAAAGGTAAAAACACTCATCTTGATTTTTTAAAGTCAAAAGACATCTAATTTGAGTTGGTGTCTGAAGACATAGTGAAGTAGAACTGGGCATCTTGTTTTAAAATTTTTCTTTTTTAAAAATTTTAATTTATTTATGTTATACAGCAGGTTCTTGGTATTTAGCTATTTTATACATGTTAGTGTATGTATTGTCAACCCCAATCTCCCAATTCATCCCACCGCCACCCCTGCTGCCCCCACTTTCCCCCTCTGGTGTCCATATGTTTGTTCTCTACATCTGTGTCTCTATTTCTGCCTTGCAAACTGGTTCATCTGTACCATTTTTCTAAATTCCGCATACATGTGTTAATAAACGATATTTGTTTTTCTCTTTCTGACTTACTTCACTCTGTATGGCAGTCTGTAGGTCCAACCACGTCTTTACAAATGACCCAATTTCGTTCCTTTTTATGGCTGAGTAATATTCTATTGTATATATGTACCACATCTTCTTTATCCATTCGTCTGTTAATGGGCATTTAGGTTGCTTCCATGACCTGGCTTAAAATTTTTCTTGAAGGAGAAGGGGGTTTTATTCTTTTCTGTCCATTCTGTTGTGTCTCTTGCTTTTGACTCTTAAAAGTTTGGAGATACTAGAAGGGTTAAGTAAATCTGGTGACCTAGAAAATTCTCTGGATTTCCTCTTTAATTTGTGGACTTCCTCTTTCATTTGTGAACAATGTTAAGGAAGATAATAACCTCTCCCTTTGAACAAGGCAAAATGGACACATTTCTTGTGGAAGAGCACATTTTTGTAGATATTTTGGGGGGTGATCTTGAAATAGGCATCAGATGTATTATATATACTAGGAAATGTAGCCCATGTACATAATCAAGGATATTCACCAATATTTGGCTCTAAGAATGTTCTTTGAAGAGAAATGTCATCTACAGATCTGTATCTTAATATACCTCAAACATTGGAAACAACCAAAATGTCCAACAATAGTAGGCTGGTTAAATAAACTATAAATGAAGCACCGTACATATGATGTAATAGTAAATGCAAAGGCTTTTGTATTTACTTTACATATATTATCTCATTTAATCTTCATAGCAACTTTTGAAAATGTTTTAATGATATTAAAATATATTCATGACTTTTTAAGAGAAAAAAGTTACAAAACATGTACATGTATTACAGTTTTTATATAAAAATGTGTCTTTGCCTTTCTGAAAAAAACTAAAAGGTAAACAAATATTTAGTATGGTTTTCTCTGAGAAGTATGATCATAGATGAATTTTAGTTTTTCTTTTTACTAATATAATGGGTGAAAAATATAATTGCTTTCTTTTGCTTTAAAATCTAGTCTGCTAATCTTTGTCTTTTAATTGGAGCATATAGTTCATTTATTCAAATATTTGAATTTATTTGAATTTATATCATATTTGAATTTATATCATATTTTATAGCCTTTATTTGGTCTGTTAGTCTAATCTTTTATGTTTTTCTTCTTTATTTACTTTTTTCAGTTGATATTTTCATTTCTTTTTTCTTTTACTGGACTCTTTCTACTCCTTCAGTGATTACTTGTGAAATTAGTACATATACATCTCACTTATCAAAGTCTAAAATCAATCAGTATCTTCTTTTTAAACAAGACAAGGCCTTTAGAGATAATTTACTCCAGTTACCCTACTCTTGAATTATATAGTGTCATTGTCATGTATTTTATTTTTATAACAAGACATTATCATTTTTATTTAATGTGGTCCATGTATGTTTTATTTTACTCATGTATTTTTCATGTTCTTTGTTCTTCATTCTTTCTGTATTTTTAACCTGCTGTCTGTAATTATCCTTCCTCTGCTTGAAAGACATCCTTTAGAACTTCCTTCTGCTGGTGGCAAACTATCTTAGTTTTTGTTTGTGTCGAAGTATCTTTATTTCACTTTCATTCTTGAAGGATATTTTGCCAAATACGGATCTTGAGGTTACCAGCTTTCTTTCAGCACATTGAAGATATGGTACTTTTTTCTGGCTTCCATTATATCTTTCAGTCTAACAGACACCCCCTTGAATATAATTGTTTTGTTTGTCTCTGGTTACTTTCAAGATGTTCTTTTAGATTTAAGTGTTCTGCAGTATCTGTGTGATTTCCTTTTTAATTATCCTGCTTGGGATTTGTTGACCTTCAACATATGGATGACCTAAAAATAAACCTTTTCCCCAACCTACTTCCATTCTTCCAATCAGGACTGGAAGCAAAATGCTCAGCTGTTTGAGTGGAGGAAGAAAAATAAAAGTTCTGAAAAAAAAAAAAGACATGATCATGGCACCCTTGAATCATGTTTGCAGCCAAACTACACACTACTTGAGTGGTCTGACAAAAACTAAGAAGCGAGTTTAAAGTAGTAGTAGACTGGTATCTCCCTCCTGCCCCCAGGCTCCTGACAGAAGCAAATGCAAATGCAGATCTCTTCTGGAGGAAACCACTTTCATTCTATTCAGGAAAATAGGCAACTTACTGTCATGGTTCTCTAAACATTTTAGGGTAAAAAGTCATCCTAAGTGAGAACCAATAGAAACAACATGTAACAGAAATGGGTCCATAAGAACTACAGATACTGGCATTCTTAGGCATAAAATATAACATTTATCGTATTTAAAGAAATAAAAGACAAATTTTAAAATTCGTGGAGGGAAACCATAAAGAATATTAATCAGCCTTGTATTGAATCTGAAAGATGAATTATTTTAAAAAAATTAATGTGTTTAACACATTAAAGATCTGATGAGCACATATGTGCTCTTCTGTCTACTTGGATTCTAATTATATGGGAGTGGTGGTATTTGAGCCTACTTTCTATGAATGCCACTTAAAGAAAACTCATTGTATGTTACTTTGAAGAATGATAAACCATTTCACCCTTTTTCTGATATAATTCTAGAAATTGGGAGTCTTATATCGGCAAAACAATGTGCTGGGTACTTTAAGGGAATAAGTGAATATATGTGGTTTGCGCTTTCAAGAAAACTCGAAACAATGAAAGAATAAGACACATATAAAAAGCTCAGATGAAAAATAGACTATGTGTTACATGAGAATCAATGGCATGTAGGCATACAACATGGGGATTTTGGAGGGATATTAATTCCAAAGGCAATGCAATCGATAATAATGGTTTTTAGAGGAAATTTTTTTCAGGGTGAGTGCTGTTACTTTTTCAAAAGAAATTTCTTGACAGATCATTGCAAGTGGAAGCTAAGATCCCAAGTGTCCTGAATGAATTGCCCTACTCAGGACAAAGCAAGAAAAAAAATTTTTTTTTTTTGGTTGTTAGAGGGACAGAGAGAGAGAGAGGGAAGGAGGGAGGGAGGGAGGGGGAGCTTGACATGGAGCCAGGAGGTGATGCAAGGTTGCTTACTTCTCAGTGTAATTCCTCCCTAAGAACTGCTAAATCTTCAGTAATGCCCAAAAAGATTCTTAAATGCTTAATATAAATACATTTCCCTAGACTGAGTTGTATGTTCTGGCTCTAGTGAGGCAGAATGGAAATGTTTTGCCTACAGTGAAATGGGAAAATAAGTGACAGGGACTCATGGATATCAGTAGGTTAACTTCTCTGAGGAGAAGGAGGCGCCAGATGACATCTGTGTGATTTTAAGAAAGCTCTTGGGAGAGAGATGGTTTGAACTGGGACCTTGAAAGATGGGTTGGACTTCAGCAGGAAGCTTATGGGGAGCAGTGGGGGATATTCCAGGAGGAAGAATGAGCATAAGCAAAGGCACCAAGGATGGAAGATGCGGGAGTCGTTACCATAATCAGCAGCATGCCTATTGTGTTATACAAAACAGTCTAAGGGAAAAGCAGAGACTGGCCAAACTTGACATGGGCTGGTTAGGACAGAACCCAGGACTCCAGTTCCCCTGCAGTCCACCTGTTACCGAGTCTAAGCTTATACTTCTTGCCACACGACAGGCCAATAAATCGAGAGATGAATTGTTGGGGCAAGGAATAGTGACTTTATTTGGAAAGCAAGCAGCAAGAAGATGAGGGACTAGTGTCCTAAAGAACCATCTTGCTTGGGTTTGGATGCTAGTTTCTTCTATAGAGCAAAGAGGGGGAGGTGAGGAGGTATAGAGTAAAAAAGGTAGTCAGTTGTTGCAATATTTCCTGGTTCTGGCCAGACTCTGGAGGGGATGTGTTAATTTCCTTTTTTCTGCAACCATTCAGAGGTGGGCCTGGTCAGGATGTTTGCTGTGAGCTAAACTAAAGTATTTCACATTAAGCTCAGGCATGGGAGGCAGGGTTCCTGGAGATAAGCCATTATCTATACTTTAAGCTATAGGCAACATCCCTTTAGTGATTACCTTGTAGCAAAAGCAATAGAATACAAAGGTTAAAGTAAAAGAAAAAATCCAATATGGTGTCAGATTTGTTCTTCCCTTTTACACTCCTGGTGTGTAGGTGGTTCTTATCTTTCTGTTACACTTGGAACCTGGATCTTTGTGGCTTCTTCTTGTTAGGGCTGCTCCTAAAGGATTGCTTTCTGCCTCCTGCAAACAATAGCGACAGCAGACTGGGTTTCAGGAATGGGGTACCCACAGTGGCCCACCACGCCATGCCCCATCTCCTGGTTATGATTAGGTTATCGTTTGGCACATTTTTGCTTGGATGTGGCTTTCTGGAGCACCTTGGGAGATGTCAAACTCCATAACTGAGCCCTGGAACCAAAGCACTCATGCACAAATAAATGAAAGCAGACCCGTCACTGGAGCCTGCCCCCTGAAATATGGCAGCCCACATCTATGAAAGTTACAAACCCCACTGTCTACCACCCGCCATAGACTCTCCATTGCTGCTGCTTGTCAGCTCATATGCAACCTGAATCGCTTGACACTGGGGAAGAGGTGAGGTAAAAGTGCAATAAAACCTTCTGTCGACTGGCATTGCCCTTGAACGTGATACTCCCTTTCAAAGAACAATGTTTGAAACAGCCTAGAGTTTCTGACAAACATGTAATTAATGACCATCAAATGCTTTTGATTAAAAAGAGCATGAATCTAAAGCCGCATGGAAGGTGAATTTCTCTAGTTTTTTCCTTTTTAAGGCGAGGAAGTTGCTTGCATCTTTGAGGGTTATTTAATAACCCTGGAACTTTGGTTCAGGGCATTGGAAATTTTTCTAATGCTACATTGCAATCTATGTTTGATTTGCAAACATAGTTGCTCCTTCACCAAGTGGCCACTCAACTGAAGTCAAAAGTTATCTGATTACAGGAAACTAACTTGATCATTCTGGTTACTGTCAATATTTTGTAAGCTTGTTCCAACCAAGCACCCTTGGAAAATTTCGGTTTTCATCTTACTGTGTATATACAACTTGGGTAATATTGCCTCAGTTTTGGAAAGAGTTGAAATTTGAGAAGATGCCTTTGAGGCCTTTCAAAGTGGTTTACAATTTTTTTTTCACTGTATGAAAGAGTTGCAGGCCGGCACACTATGGCCCCAGTCTAATATGATAAATTAGTGATGCATACTGTGTTTAGAGGCAAGATATAGAAAAGTTCCTTCATGCTAATTTCCTGCCCATTTGTAATCACTAGGTCTTAAAATTCCCCATATGTCTCTGTCAGGTAGATAAAAGGGCCCCGTTACTTAACTTCTGCTCAGACATTTCCCACACCTGGTTTTTGGTACAGTTCTAGAGTAGGAAGAGAGGAAGGTCTAAGGAAACAAAACAAGAGAAAATGCTTCCAGTTTGCAACATCAAATTTCATTACACTGGATCATAAACAACCCCAATTATGAAAATCTGTTCACAGTTAAAGTTACCTTTTGAAAAGCAGTTGTGTGTCCATTTCCCTGGGAGCAGATGGCAGTTGTGTGGAATCATTTCACTGTCCATTTTGGAGATTTATAAGAAGAGTGGGGTCATGTTTACAAAGCCTTTTGCTTTCCTCACCAAATCAATTCCTTGTCAGCTTCCAGCCAGATCTCTGGAAGGGGTTAAGTAGGAGTCCAGGGGGACCACTTGACATTTGCTCCACTTATGACTTTTTGATCTTGTTGTTTTTGGCTTTTGAAGGGCAGGCCCACATTGAAGTGTGTGTGTGTGTGTGTGTGTGTGTGTGTGTGTGAGTGTGTGTGAGTGTGTGTGTGTATGTGAGAGAGAGAGAGAGAGAGAGATGGGGCTTGGTCGTTGGTGGAGGGGGGAGAGAGAGAGGGACTTGGTCCGCTTTGGTGTGGGAGAGAAAAGGAAAACAACCCCATGATAACAGGTCAGATGGAGTCAAAATAACTTATTTAAAAAATTTGAGTGGAATTACATGCTATGAAATGATGATAATAGGCAGGAAAACACCAGGAGACTCATGTGGGAAACCCTTTATGAACAGGAATGTAAACCTTGTGGGTGTTTTGCTATCATTAACCAACACTTTAACATGGGCGTCAATGGAAACCAAATTACATAGTTCTTTCTGAGCCATGGCCCAGTTAACTAAACCTCGGGCAGAGGTGGCAGATACTAATGCTAGTGGCTCTTGCCACTTACATCCTGTCTTTGTGCTTTCAGGCTGCTGTAACAAAAATACCATAGAGTAGGTGGCTTATAAACAACAGAGTTGTATTTCTCACAGTCCTGGAGGGGAAGTCCAAAGCCAAGGTGCTGGCAGATTCAGTGTCTGGTGAGGCTGCACTTCCTGGTTCATAGACAGTTGTCTTTTAACTGTGATATTTCTGGGGCTTCTTTTATAAGGGCACTAATCCCATTCATGAGGGCTCCACCTTTATGACCCAGTCACCTCCCGAAGGCCCCCCTCCAAATACATCACATTGGGGATTAGATTTCAACATATGAATTTTCTGGGGAGGGGAAACACACATTTAGTTGATGGCACATCCCAAACTCAGGTCCTCATCTTCCCTGGTAGGGGGTGAGAAGAGAAATGAGGGAGAGGGAGTGGGGATGGGGAAAGAAAATTTGCCTAAAGCATTCCAAAGCCTAAGTGTGTTCTGAAGTACCTTGAAGAGTCGGGTAGAGAGAAGGTGACAGAGCAGTCATTGCTGCTGTAACATCGGGATTTGGGATGTCAGGGCAGCAGGCACCTCAGCCACCGCCTCGCCCGATACTGCCACTGGTTGACTGTACAGCCCTCCTCTTGATCCTGAAAGGATAAGATGAAGGCCTGGGTGTGGTGAAGATGGTCTGGTTCACAAGTTTTGTTTTGTTTTGTTTTTTGGCATTAACGAGTCTCCCTGTCTTGACCACTCTCAAGTGCAGTCCCTGATTATGTTTTGTCCCTGACTTCTCTGGGGTTGAGATGTTCTCTTGGACTACAGTAAACACCCTATTCACTTATTCTCAGACATGAACAGAATTGGTTTATCTGAGTCTCCCCAGTACAACACCTAACCTAAGCGAGGGTGAGAAGCCATGTTTAGCTGTGGGGAGCAGGGAGAGTCAAGTCCAGGGTTTGGTAACAGGAAAGCTTGGATGGTGAAAAGGAGGATAGGATAACGCCACAGGTGGGCACATCATGTGGGCAACTGCAGTCCAACTTTTGCTGGGACTTGGATGGTGTAAGGGAATCTGATAGCTCCAACTATACCCTAGGACTTCACATTTATGCAATGTCTGCAGTAAGTAATTACCATTTATATACTGGTTTACAGATCATGAAGTTGGCTTGTCCTCGTCACAGGCCTAGAAAGTGGTCAAGGTGAGATTTTTTTTTTTTTTTTTTTGCGGTATGCGGGCCTCTCACTGCTGTGGCCCCTCCCGTTGCGGAGCACAGGCTCTGGACGCACAGGCTCAGCGGCCATGGCTCATGGGCCCAGCTGCTCCGTGGCACGTGGGATCTTCCCAGACCGGGGCACGAACCCGCGTCCCCTGCATCGGCAGGCGGACTCTCAACCACTGCGCCACCAGGGAAGCCCTCAAGGTGAGATCTGAACCCAGGTTTCTCTAAGCGGGGAATCAGTATCCTAGATCCTTTTTCCTGGTCCTGAGGGACTTGTTGGCTGAGGAGTTTTTCAACATGTGCTTTAGAGGTCAGAGTCCACCAGAGGCGGCGGCCTGGCCCTTTAATGACAATCCCATTTATACCTAGAGTTGAAAGGGTTTTGTTTTCCAGTGAATTTTCTTTTTTTTTTTGGTGGGGGAGGTATGTTATATGTGGCTGATTTAGGCAGAACCTGCCCTGGCTACATCTTCTTGATCCAGCTGCTGTGGACATCCATCTCCACACCCTGGGTTCTGAGTCCAGACATCCCGAGGGGGGGGTGCCCCTCCTCTGCCTTTCATGTCACCTGGAATCTGCTCAGCAAGGTCTAGTGTGAGGGCTTAAAGCTAATCTTCCATAGTTTACGAGCCCAAATCCATTTACAATGAGGAAGACCCCGGCTGACCAGCAGCTTAAACAAATGTCCGCCTCTATAGCATTCCTATGGCGAGACTCGAGTTCCACATGCATGATGTAAGCAAGAGCCTGGGCAGGCCTTTCTCCCACACGTGGCTCAGAAATCATTTAGAAAGCAAACAGCGAAGACAGCGCTGGGCAGGCCACTGTTCCTTTTGCTCTGGGCCAGGCCTAAGCTCGCAGGCTGCTCCTGGAGGGCTCCTCTGATCTCAAGGTGCGATTGAAAACAGGTGTCTACCTAGTGCCTATAAAATATATACTGGCAATGGGGGAGATCCTTGGAGATTCTTTCAGCTGGTAGAAATATGGAGATAATTCCCAGCTCCGACTCTACCTAGATCCAGGCCTCCAGACCCATCTCTTTAAAAAAAAAAAAAAATCCGAAAACTTTGAGGGAAACTGGGAGCATATGGTTCCACCATCCTGTTTTGTAGAAAGAAATGTGAAAAAGATTAGAGAGACTGTCAAAATGTCAGACTGGGCATGGCACTGCTGGGAAAGCGGCTCTTGTCCCTTGCCTTGTCCCCCCTCCTCCCCCGTCAGGGTGACCTAAGTGACCTTGGGCTGTACAGGCAGAGTGGTGACTGTGATTTGGATGCCAGATTTACCCGATTTCTATTTAGCAAATAAATCGAATGTACTGCTGCTCGTGTTTGGGATAAATACCTGATTAGTCTCTTAAAATATGACTACTACTGCCCATAAATGAAAGGAATTTCAGCTGGGCAGTGTCTGTCCAGAGCGAGAGGATTGGGTTTCATCTTTATTTGTTGTCAGCAAGTGCTCCTGATGTTTCCTACCTTGCAAGCTCATTAAGCAGATGCTTGAACATCGGGATGCTGACAACGCAGCTGTATTTCATTTGTAGATAATTGATGCAATAAATGTAATAACAAACGAGATATGTTGACTCATGAGCTAATTTGGGTGTAGATGTTACAACACTTGTGCAGCTGGAAATGTTTCCATCACACAAATCTGTTTCAGATAAATGCACCCCATTCCTGTCCTCACTAAGACAGAACAGAACAGAAAAGAAAAATCAAGTCATCCTGTATATCTAAAAATACAAAAGTTCATAAGTTATGGTCGGTTTAACCGCTGTTTGAAAAAAAATTAATATTAGCAATTTATTACACAAACAGGTAACATTAACCCCTTACACATTGAGGGGGAGCAAATTGAGGTGCTTGGGACCTGGTTTACTAGGCAATTTGGCCTCGGCACCTGAAAAACCTTGGTCGGAAATGTGTGGATCCAGTGTTTTTCTTCTGCTTTCTTTTACTGCAGGCAGAATTTCTTTTTCATGGTCCATATATTTCCTCACCTTTTATCTTCTCAGATATTTAGAGAAGGCAATCTGAGTAGTTCTGTGTGGAAGGCACGGTTCTGGGACTTTAAAACAGTGGCTCTTGGGATGGCCAGCCTGAACAGAAAGGAGTTTGTAATATACGAGAAATACATGAGGAAGAAGCCATTATAATTAACCACTAATAGCCTAGGTCAGGGATTGATATGCTATGGCCCCACTGCCTGTTTTTGTATAGCTCGGGAATTAAGAATGGTTTTTACATTTCTAAATGGTTGCAAAGAATCAAAAGAAGAATAATTTCTTTTGGTGACACATGAAAATCATGTGAAATTCAAATGTGTCTGTAAAGTCTTAGAACACAGCTACTCATTCATTTATTATTCTCTATGGCTGCCTTGGTGGTTAGTTGTAACATTTACCATCTAGCCCTTTACAGAAAAATTTGGCCAACCTCTGGCCTAGACTAAAACATGACTAATTCATGCAAGTGAGTAAAAGCTAGACTTGATTGCAGTGCATCTGAAATTGAAATGATCTTCCAATTAAGTGCACAAAAGGGAAATAGGATAATCACCAGATGTTAGCAGAGGTCCTTCTCGAAGGAAGCATTGTTATTAGCATATATCAGTAATAGCCTACCCTTTGTTCCTTATGCTGACATTTCAGTGGATCACACCCTTTGTATGCAGACACTATTTTTAATCTGCTTGAAAAATTTGGGTAATTCAAAATTTTATAATCTTATTTTTGTACTCAAACTGTTCAACAAATTGTTTTCTCAATAGATATTTTTAAAGGTCAGTTTCATGGAGGTATAATTTTCATATATTATATAGGTTTAGAGTTCCTGAGTTTTGACAAAAATGTTTATTTACTTCGCCACCACCACAATGAAGATATAGAACTGGTACATCACCTGAAGAAGTCCCCTCATGCCCCTTAGTGGTCAGTCACCTTTCCCCTTCCCTGGCCTCTGACTGTGACCGATGTATTTTCTGTTCTTGCAGCTTTACATTTTTCAGAATGTCCCAGGAATAGAATCGTACAGGATGTAATACATATTTTAAAGTACATTTCAGCTCCCCCAACTGCAGTTTAGATGCCAGTGAACTCTTAATTTTCCTTGGTTAATCTGGACAAGGAGTTAAGTTCATTATACTGTTGTCCATATCGATACACTAAACTGGTGGGATTATGTTTCTGAAGTTAATATAAAATGTTCTTGCTAAGAAAGGAAGAAAATCTTGGTATCAGTTATATTGAATCTTCCTGGATGGATTTTTTTTTGTTTATATAATTTTAGACTTTTAATAGTCCCCAAATGATTTCTAAGATAGGTTTCTTTGTGAGTGAAAATGGAGAACAAATTGTTTTTACAGTCATAATCTGTCAGGCTAAACCTTTCTCTTCACTTTATACTTAAAAACAAAAAATTATTTCATGGAGTATAGGATTGTTCTCTAGGAATGGGGAGTTGAAGGAAATCTTTTTCACCATATGCATAAGCAAAAGAAGCAGAATACACGTGTATACATGTGCTTACACTAAGAAAAGAAAAAGAAAGTATTTCCTGTTTTTCTATATTGCACTGATTCTCTAGTCAGTTGAATGTGCTCTTTACAGGTAGCTGTTAATATGCTTATTTTCTTTCTAGATAATCCCACAACAAAGAGAGACGTTCCTATGTGCTGACAATGTTGTGTTAGTTTGTGTGAATAAACTTTAAGAGTACATATTAAAAGTAATTAATATTCAAGATCATTGGCCCTAATCCAGCTTCTCCTTTCCTCTCTTCTTGCATTTTAGTGTCTGGTAGGGTCACATACTGTTGCCCTTAGGAGACCCTTTTCTAATTGTCTAGGATGGGGAAAATCCACAAGACTCCCTCAGTAGAAGCCAAGCATAAATTTGGGTAATGCAGTGGGTATTTAAATGCACCAAAGGTCTTGCTAGGTTTGATTCTCTACCTTAATATTTTTATGCTTTTGAATATTTTCCCTCCAGCTCCCAGAAGAGTATAAAAAATAAATTCAAGGCACTATAAGTATCTTTCTCAGTGGTAGGTTCTTATCCAACAGGACTAGAATTTTTGCCTTCTCTTTCTCGGTTGGGCTTTGGATTAAAACTCAAGGTAGCAAGTTCAAAAATTGGTCTTAAGTTTTCATTTTATTTCAAACTGAACTCATGTTACTCCTGTTGAAAATTGTACTGACAGGCCTATACATATAATTTATGATATTTCCAATCAAGATGTTTAGCTGAATTAGAAACATTTGTGAACAAGTCCTTCTGCAGTTGGTTAAAAGGCTTTGGTTTTTTGGCTGGGAAGGGAGGAGTGCGTGGAATGTAGACGTACAGAAAGAACCCAGCATACCTTTTATTTCAACAATTGTTGATCAAGTAATTGACCGTAAACTGTTTACAACTGTGACCCTTGTTGCAATCACAGAGGAGGTGTTTATGGATAGACATTAAGCCCTTTTTAAAGTTGTTTCACAAAGTGCTGTTTACAGAGCAAACTTCCCAAAACATCTTGTTTTTCTCTGAAACATTATGTAAGTGGGTAACAAGGTTGGTCAGATAGCATCGAGAAGGAAAGGGAGATGAACAAGTGAAGCTTTGCTTGTATTTTGGGGAGAACCTGACTTTTTCAATAATAATTCCATTTTCACATTTCACATCTTGGAAAAGGGAAATTTCAACATAAGGTCTGCTAGTAACATTTGAAAGAAAAAAAAAACTCATCCTTTTAGATAGAGGCTATTGCATTGGCTTGTTAAATTGCTGAAAGAGAAAAATAAATTCAAGCAATAAATTCTCCCATGAAGAGAAATAATATGCCTGTGAGGGAGAAAATATATTTGTAACTCCATTTTCAGAGGATTAAAATAAGATACGACAAGTTTACACAATGAGGTATCACCTCACACTGGTCAGAATCACCACCATGAAAAAATCGACAAACAATAAATGCTGGAGAGGGTGTGGAGAAAAGGGAACCCTCTTGCACTGTTGGTGGGAATGTAAATTGATACAGCCACTATGGAGAACAGCATGGAGGTGACTTAAAAAACTAAAAATAGAACTACCATATGACCCAGCAATCCCACTACTGGGCATATACCCTGAGAAAACCATAATTCAAAAAGAGTCATGTGCCACAATGTTCACTGCAGCTCTATTTACAATAGCCAGGACACGGAAGCAACCTAAGTGCCCATCGACAGATGAATGGATAAAGAAGATGTGGCACATATATACAGTGGAATATTACTCAGCCATAAAAAGAAATGAAATTGAGTCATTTATAGTGAGGTGGATGGACCTAGAGTCTGTCATACAGAGTGAAGTGAGTCAGAAAGAGAAAGACAAATACCGTATGCTAACACATATGTATGGAATAAAAAAATAAATGGTTGTGATGGACCTAGGGGCAGGACAGGAATAAAGATGCAGACGTAGAGAATGGACTTGAAGACACGGGGAGGGGGAAGGGTAAGATGGGACAAAGTGAGAGAGTGGCATGGACATATATACACTACCAAATGTAAAATAGGGAGCTAGTGGGAAGCAGCCACATAGCACAGGGAGATCAGGTCGGTGCTTTGTGACCACCTAGAGGGGTGGGATAGGGAAGGTGGGAGGGAGACACAAGAGGGAGGGATATGGGGATATATGTATACATATAGCTGATTCACTTTGTTATAAAGCAGAAACTAACACAACATTGTAAAGCAATTATTCTCCAATAAAGATGTTAAAAAAAAGATACGACCAGTTTAAATCATACATTTACTAAAGAAAATACCAAGAGATTTTTATAAAGAGGTTATGTGAATTGTTAAATAAAAGAAAGGTACACTTATTTTTAAAAGAATGCATCTTTGGAAGGTGAAAAAACTTCTGGAACCAAATGCGTAGTACAAAGGGAAAGCACCGGTTCACGTAAGAGCAGCACCCCAGTTGCCATGCATGGCTGACCTCACCTGGATGTAACAATGATGCAATTGATCTGGTATTTCTTGAGGACCCCATATGTGTCTGCACTTGCTAGTTGTAGAGAGAGACACTTTCCTCCCCTCTGATAAGGTTCAAAGAATTGAACTCGGTGAAGAGATAGCTGGCAAATTCAGGCATCACCACTAGCAAAGGAGTTAGGAAGCTTTGGCGACACTCTGTGTGTGAGGTGAAGGGAACCGAGGCTCAGGAGGTGGTTGAAGAAAATGAATAGACCAGATAACTAAGACAGGTTTGGGGAAGGGACAATTGGCAAAATTAGTGCCTGGGCTGGGAGAAAACACAAATGACTCTGTTTTTCAAATCAGAGGGACCAAAAGAAACAGGGTATTCCAGGGAGAGGGTTTTGATGAAGAGGATGCCAAGCTTAATTTCAGAGAAGGTGATTTTAAGAAGGTTCTGGAACATCCAAGGGAAAGTGCCCAGAGGTAGGAGTAATTAAACTATTGATGACTCTTAGGTTTATCTCAATAGTGTGTGGGTTTTGATGCTTAAAATATTAATCAGATGGGATGTTGAACTGAAAGGCAATCATTTTGACAGTATGATGCACTACTTAGGAGCTCAAGATCAGAGTAAATCTCTGGAGAAAGAAAAGCAGATGGGGAAACAAATATTTCCCGAAGGATCTACCAACTCCTGGGCAATAAGCCTTGTGTTTTTGCATGCGTTCTCATTTTCATCTTCAAGACACTTAACCCTCCTTTGATTTAGGTAAAGATATGAAGATTAGAAGTGCTCAAAAAAAGTGCTCAAGAAGGTATTATTCCTACTTCACAGGTGAGGAAAGAGGATCAGAGAGGTTCAGCAACTCATTCACAGACTGAGATAGAAAGTGAGGTCTCCCAGACCTCTGAAATCCACGTGCTTTTTCTCTGTACTCCGCAACTGGCCTGGCCTATATTTGCTTTCACCTCTCAGTTGTGGTATTTATGGCCTTCTCTATATCCAGAGTTCTTTTAATAATTGCTCACTAGGTTTAAGACTTGCAATCCCTATTGATGACATTGACCGGTACCCACAATTAAGTCCGAGAAAATGTGTTTCAAGGACCCAGTCATATCAAGTCCGAGAAAATGTGTTTCAAGGACCCAGTCATATCAAGTCAGTAGCTGTCCATACCGTCTTCAGGCACTGTGCATACACTCCTCATTTCTCATGTGACTGAGCAAAACTTTCTTTTGGGCGACTTGCTCAATACCACAGGAAAGACATTTATTGAGCATACTATGTTCATGACAAGTTAGGTATGGAATACCAAAGTGTCTTCTGAGAGGGCTGGGAGCTTCTCCCTAGATGTGGACACGAGTCATACACGTGTAGCAGGAAACTTTATTAAGAGACTCATTTTCATCCCCTTATTGTATTTCTCCCTCACCTGATCTACAAAGGTAGTTAGGCCTTCGTGGGCCCCTCCCACAGGTCTTGAAGCATAGGCTGACTTCAAGACCCATCTCTTGCTGACTTTTCTTAAAGTCTTGGCTCATTGGAGTGGATGGGGAAGAATTTTATACCTCATGACCTTGAAGGAAACAGTAGGGGGCAGGGAACTCAGAAATCCCTGACCCCGCCCCAAAAATCAGAGGTGGGTAAAAGAAGAGTGGGGCCCATCTCTTGGTCTGTGGCAATGGAAAATGTCAGAGGGAAATAACTGCATCGTACCCTTAGTGAGGCTGGCTCTATGTTCTAGAACTCCTATCTCCGAGAATCCCTGTAGCCCACATGTGACTTGAATACAGAGCTTCCAACTCCAATGAAATAGACTGGGCTTGGACAATAAGGATGTTGGTGAGAACAGTGATGGGCTGGATGATTCATAATAACAGGCAAGTGTTCTGTCTTTGACTGTGACTTAGGAGTATCCTTCATTTCACATAATGACTGATGTCCACGGGGAACAAGCCACGAGTCAGATTCAGTGTTAAAGGAAATGGAGATATTATTTTATACATCAAGATTGTAGGTTGAAATTTACGTCTACATTATATGTATGTAGATAAATCTCTATTAGATTCATGATTATGGATTGGACTTCCAGTGGGAGGAGCAGGGACAGTAAATGGTGAAGGATTTTTACAGTGGGAGAGATCTTTATGGGAAAAAGGAGTTCAAAGCTTCATTGTAGATATTTGTGGCAGAAACTGTTAGTCGTCTATCCAATATCCTTTCCCCCAGTCTTTTGTTCTAGTCAATTCTAGCTAAAAAAACAAACAAACAAACTAGTCCCTTGCAGCTTAAGTGGTAAAATTGCATATTTCTGACCAATAGATGAACATAGCAGAGCTCCCGGGAAGCCTTTTTTGTTCTTTTTTTTAAAAGAAAGATAACCAGACTTAGCATCGAAGACTTTTGCCTTTACTCCTCACCTCTGTCTTTTTGTTTGTAAGACACACGTGATGCTCATGGGTGGGATTAGCTATCTTACAACCTAGATGACAGAAGCCACATGCTAAGCAGGGTGGACCAGAGGAGGGAAGAGACCTGGGTCCTTGATCACATCCTTGAGCACTTGGACCAACTCTGGAAGGTACATTTCCAGACTTCTTTTTGGGTAAGAAAAGAAAAAAAAGCTTCTTGGGTTAAGCCATGGTTATTGGGTTTATGCTCTAGGTAGTCAAGTCCTAAGGATCCAGGAAAGCAGAGAGGAGAGGGGAGGGACATTCAGGGAGGCACAGAGGTGGGGTTGGATGTGGCATATCCGGGGAGCAAGGTGCAGAACAGTCTGAAGGGTTGTTCGTTCTGGCTGGAAAATGTCTAGTGAAAAGATGGGGAAGGACCAGGCCAGTATGGAACTGATTAAATATTACAGTGCTGTCCTTTTAAAATACTGAAAACAGGACTAACCAATACGTTTAGCGCTAATTGGGTTAGATCAGGCTTTCACTGATGATAGGCCGGTTATGGGAAAAATGGTTTAACTATCAATTATAAGAACTTGTCAAATATGCTTTCATAATGAAGATTCCACTGCATTATCCAACAACTGGCTGATGGGTTTATCAGGGGGTTGGGCCTGCAGATGTTATGCTACTGGCATATGATATAGATTGTGTCTACACTTCAGAAAGCAAAGTGGAAACCTGGCGATGATTTTGACTGATGGAGTTTTTTCTCTCTGCTGACTTAAGCTTTATTATTCAGTTGAAATCATTCAAACAGAGGCGTGGTGAATCCCCAAGGAGCTTCACGTAGCTTCCTTCATCTTTCTAGTGGTTCTTGGACTCGAGCAGGTGTCAGACTTACTGGGTGAATTTGTTCAATGCAGATTCCTGGGTCTGACCGTCAGAGATTGTGGTGTAACAGGTCTGAAATGGCTGTTGGGAATCTTTACTTTTAACAAGTGCCCCTGGTGACTCTGTTACGGATGGTTTTCTAAGTGTCGTTTGAGAAGCACGGATACATAGTCTGTTCTGTTCCCTTGTTTCCTTCTTCATACCAATGTTCTGATGATTTCCAGAAGGAAAGGAGTTTCTGAAGGAGAGGGTCTTATTTAATTTCCCATGACTTTATGTTAGTAGCTAGAAGGTGTCAGCACACTGTTTTTCAGATTCTCATGCCTCCTAAATATTTGTGTTGTTTCAAATTCCAAAAGAATGCTGTTTATTTCTTTATTAAAATAATTATGTTTATTAACTACTAAGCTTGTGAAAATTCAGGAAGGGTTAAATAAAAAGTACAAATCACCGCTATTGCTCTACTTAGAACCATTGCTAGTGATTTGGTATATTTTCTTTTCTTGTCCTTCACATAAAAGTTGGAATCAATATGCTTAAAGACATGTATGCTATTTTTCATATCCTTCATGTTTTATCTTCTCAGACTTACTGGTGTTAGGGTCCTGATTGCTAACATGGAAGTGAAGGTATTCTACTCTCTTCATGAATCTGCTGTTCATCATTACCTTATAAAACCTCTCTAGAATGTTTGTGCATACATCTTTGTTTTATAAGGATAAGATATACTTAATAAATGAATGAGGTCTTGTTGGTTTAAAATAAGCAGCATAGTCATTTTAGAAAAGACTCAGAAGTTACTTAATACTTTTGTGTGAATCTAACTTATAAGCAGCTCTTCTTGTGTCATTTGCAGTTAAAGCCTTACCTCTTGTTGTGGAATAGGACACCCAAAGTACCAGGCCACCACATCTCTGTACATTTATGACAATAAATGGTGTTGTAGTGAGAGCCTAGATATTTGGCTCCTTGAATCAACTAGGAATCTTTGGTTGCAAGCAACAGAAACTGACCCTGGCTTATATAAAATGGGAAATTTACTGGCTGAATAGGAGCAGCTCATAGAATCAATGGGAATGTAGAAGAACTGGGCCTTAGTGAAGGTAGAAGGACAGTTCAGAAGCTTTAGGTGGCAGGTAATAAAGTGTGGTCTCTTTTGGGCACTCGTTCCAGAATGAGTCTGCACTGTTTTCCATCACTGGGTCCCTCCTCTAAAGAGACCACCGTGTTCATTGTTCATTCATCCATTCATCAGGTAATGGGTGCCAGGCACTCTTCTAGGTTTTATGGTTACAGCAGTGAACAAAACAGACAGAAGCCCTACCCTCATGGAGCTTGCATTCTAGTTGGGGGAGATGATAATAAACTAATAAGAAAAAAGGCCAAAAATATTTAGTATGTTAGGTAGCAGTAAGTGTTATGGAGTATAAATGAAGGAGGGTATAATGGGATAGGTACCTGCAGCAGGAGGGTGATGCAGTTTCAAATAGAGTGGTCAGAAAACGCCTGATCTAGAGGTGAGGTTTGAGTCAAGACCTAGAGGAGATTGGTGTGGATGTTGGGAGATGACATTTCCTTGCAGAGGAATAGTGTTGACTTAATCCCGCTGGTTGCTCTGTTGCTAATATACTGAATATACCAAAAGCTGAATCATGGTCACTGATAAGAAAGCTTCTGCAATCATCCAGCGAGGAGATGATTTGGGCTTGGGCCAGAGTGATCTTAGTGGAGGTGATGATAAGAAGCGACCAGCTTCTGGATCTCTTGTGAAGGAAGAGCTGTCAGATTTGACGGCCGTCAGGATATGGAGTGTGACAAGAAAGGGAAGAATCAATGATGACTCCCAAGTTTTTTCACCTGAGCAGTTCTTAAGATGGAAAAGACTGTAGGAAAGAGCAAGTCTGCAGGATTCAGGAGTGTGGTGTGGGCATGCTAAGGGTGAGATCAGGTGGAAGTATCAAGAGTCGGCAGTTAGACATGCAAGTGGGTGATCTGGAGTTCAGGGGCGAGATCTGTGATGGGGATATTAATTTAATTAAATTAAGTGAATGGTATTTAAAGCCATGAGGTTGGTTGAGATCACCTTGGGAGTGAATGTAGATGGAAAAGAGAAGAGGCCCGAGGCAGGTATATGGGGGAGGGGAAGACTTGAAAAGGGGACTGAGAAGGAGTGATCTAATTGATTGGACCAACTTATGTCGTATGGCCATGCCTTGATCTGGGTTGGGAGCAGTCTTGCCTAGTTGACAGAGTCACCAAATAGACAGTCTCACCAAGACTGCAAGCAGTGGTGGAGGTGGTTCCCCAAATTCATTATCAAAAGAAGGAATGGACTCTCTGCAAACATAAACAACACGTGGCCACATACTCCTCTTCCCAGAATTTATTAGATATGCATTTAGCTCTTTTCACAAAAGCATGTAATAGAAGTAAGTTGCGTCCTAAGTACTAAGGCACACTCGTCTGGATTATACGAAGTTGCTAGATACTTGTGCTAATCCATGCTATTTCATTTCTTAATAGAAATTCAAGAATCCTCATTATCCCTTGAGCTATTGAAACTGTGGATTTTGTTGCTAAAGTGGATACTAGAATATAAAACCTTTAAGGCAAGGATTGTGTCCTATTTGTCTCTGTGTCCCTAACACCAAACATAGAGCTTGACATAGGTTAGGTATTCAATATGTATTTTACTATAAATCAATGTATGAATCATTTGGGACTGCTGATGCCTTTTATTTTCCTTAAGTTATTGGGCAGTGTATTTATCAGAGCTCTTTGTTTTCAAGAGAGAAGCCCAGCTAAAACTGTCTTGAGCAAGAAAGGAAATTTATTGGTTCTTATGATTAGAATGTGGCAGTGACTTCAGGCATGGCTGGATCCAGGCGTCAAACAATGTTATCGTGTATTTCTCTCACTTTTGACAGTGCTTCCTTCTGCAAGGGCACCATTTTCACATAGGATCTCCCCGACCCTCACCCTGTGGTAGCAAGATAGCCACCCTCAGATCCAGAGTTACATTTTACCAGCTTAGCAACCCCTGTGGAAAGGGATCATCTCTTTCTTAATTGTTCTTGAAGTTCTCAGATGTGGGTCACACGACTGTCACTGAATCAATCACTGTAGCCAGGGTGATGGAGTCTTCTCATTGACTAGGCCTGGTCAAATGTTCACCTTGAGTGCTAGGACCAAATGTTATGCACTAAGACGTGAGCCTCCCAGGAGAAACTGAGGTACTAATAGCACAAGAAAAGGAATGAATATTGAGTGGGTTGAAGCAATACACAGCCACTGCAAGGATGAAGAATATCATAGGAATACTTGGAGGAAGCAGATTCTTTGACACTTCTATGGTATGTGTCTCTACAGAATCTGCCACAGATGGTTGTCTAACCATAGGTTGGAATGAGTTGGCAAATTGCAAGCGGTTGTGTTTGGATTTCATAAACCACAGAACCACTAGGATGCTGCTGATAGACTGTTTCCTGTCTCTCTCTGCACCTTGGGCCTGGGAGAGCAGCTCCAGGCATTGCCTGCCCCTCTGAAGGTTCGTAAGGCGGAGACCACCTGGAGCCGTGCCCGGAGGACACCCTGTTAAATACAGAGATGAAGTTATCATGGGCTTGGCGAATCCTCTTCTTGCTGTTTTATGATAATACCCTCAGCCAAGGAGATGATCCAAGGTGTGGTGCTTCAGAACAGTGAAGCCTCTTAGTGGAACACCACAGACCTTGGAAAAGAGAACTTTGATACCCCTTGGGGAAAGTTGCTGTAATTTTGAAGGTGTTTCACTCGGGAAAGGAGCCTGTGATTTGTGAAGCAAGACTAATCTGCTCATGGGAAGCTGCAGCATGAAATGAGACAAGGTGTGATAACCTGTCAGGTTCCAAAGAGAGATGATTTAGGGGGAGATAGCGGCTTGAAAACGTGAGGATGGGTGTTACTAACTTAATCCATATGATGCCTTCAAAACAAAAAGTATATTAGGGGAGAACGGCATGAAGCAGACATTATTCATTGTCTCCAGGTGAGATTTCTCCCGTGAGTTTACAAGCAAGTGTTGGCATGCTGTGTGCAGACATTTGTACAATAGATTAGAGAGCCCAGATCACCACAGATGAAAAGTGGGGGGAGTGGGGGGGGCACCTTTGACTCTTTCCCTTCCCCCTCTAATTTATCTATCTCATTTATTCCAGACAAGAGCTCCTTTGCTTTGTGAAAACTAGAGACATCTGTAGTTACACAACCTGAGTCGAGGATAATCAAAGCTCATGCTGCCAGGTGTGAACAGATTGCTTGTTGGGTCAGGAAGGTGGCGCTTTTCCTCCTTCCCCTCATCTCGGGCACCATCCACAATCATTAGGAGGTGTTTTCCAGGAGCGGATGGGGAAGAAGTATCCCTATTCTGGTGGGAGAAGCAGATGCCAGCTGGACCAGGATGACTGATGCAACCTGGCAATATGCTTCCACTTTTGTAAGACAGTTCTACAGACTTCCCTTGCTAATCTTGGGGCTCAGAGTGATGCTGTGGAGGGGGAGCATGGACGTTTGAATGGTTCCATATTTGGGTGGTGTTCCAGCTGTAACAACTCACTTTTGCTAGGATGTTCATGTACATCCCCTCAACCGGGGAAAGGCTTTCCAAATCTAGGTAACAGATTCTCAGAATGGTCTTTTGCTCCTGGGAAGAAGGGACTGTAAGAAGCCTCTAGTTAGAAAGAAATGACGACGAGGTTCTGTGGTGACCCCCATATGATCTTTGTTTTGAATTTGAAATTTTATTTATTTTTAGCTAATTTAAACTTAAAAACTGATAGGCAAGTACGTCATTGGAGAACTTTTAAGTATGTTTGGAACAACTTGAGTATGTGAACCTACTTTTTTGTTTTTTAAATAGACTTTTTTTAGAGTAGTTTTAGGTTCATAGCAAAATTGAACAGACGGTACAGAGATTTCCCGTATAAACTCTGATTCTGCACATGTACGCCTCTCCCACCATCAATATTTCCCATTAGAGTTGTACCTTTGTTCCGTTTGATGAATCTGCATTGATGCATCACCACTCAAAGTCCATAGTTTACATCAGGCTTCAGCCTTGGTGTTGTATGTTCCATGGGCTTTAACAAATGTATAATAACAGGCATCCACCATTAGAGTGTCATACGGAATAGTTTCACTGCCCTCAAAATCTTCTGTGTTCTGCCTATTCATCCTTTCCCCTGCCTCGACCCCTGGTAACCACTGATCTTTTTACCGTCTCGTTAGTTTTGCCTTTTCCAGAATGTCATATAGTAGGAATCAGAGTATGCAGCCTTTTCAGGTTGGCTTCTTTCATTTAGTAATGTGCATTTAAGATTCTTCTGTATTTTTTTTCATGGCTTGATAGCTCATTTCTTTTTAGTACTGGATAATATTCCACTGTCTGGATGTACCATTTCCATATGATTTTGAAATGGTTGGTTTACTGCTTGTGGACAAGGGATGTGACAAAGAGTTGGACAGATCTGAAGGACTTGCATGCGTCAGGAGCAGATAGGCTCTTCTGCTCGCTGACGTTGGAATGTCACTTGTTGCAGGGGTTTAGTAGGCATGGAGAACTTCTTCTGCCTTTTCACCTTTAATTTTTTTTTTCCTCTAGTTTTACTGAGATAAATTGACATATAGCCCTGTGTAAGTTTAAGGTGTACAGCATAATGATTTGACTTACATGCATCATGAAGTTGATGAGCACAAGTTTAGTGAACATCCACCATCTCATATAGATACGAAATTAAAGAAAAAATGTTTTCCTTGTGATGAGAACTCAGGATTTACTCTCTTAACAGCTTTCATATACAACATCAAACAGATCCTTATGGATCCAAATTCCACATTCTTTTCCTCTTCCAACCACTTGCTATCTCAACTCCTCAGGTGGTAGCAAAGAAGTCCAGTCAAAAATTAAAGGTGATTGGGCTTCCCTAGTTGGCGCAGTGGTTGAGAGTCCGCCTGCCGACGCAGGGGACGCAGGTTCGTGCCCCGGTCCGGGGTAGCGGCTAGGCCCGTGAGCCATGGCCGCTGAGCCTGCGCGTCCGGAGCCTGTGCTCCGCAACGGGAGAGGCCACAACAGTGAGAGGCCCACGTACCGCAAAACAAACAAACAAACAAACAACAAAAAAAATTAAAGGTGATTAAAGAGGAAAAGAATGTGGAATTTGGATACATGAGGCTCTGTGTTTGGGTCCTGGTTCTGCCACTTATGAACCATGGGATCTTGAGGAAACCATTTTATCTCTGCCTCTGAGCTGTGGTTTTTCCATCTGTAAATAGGAGACAGGGATCCCAGCTCAAAGGACACTTGTGAGAATTAAATAGCGCATGTGATACTGTTTCATAAACTATGTAACACCTTTTCAAATGTTCATTTAGTAATTGTTCCAAATGAAGGGACTGAGTCCCTGGTATTCTTGTTCTTGGTTTCCTTCCCCTGTTTTCCCCAACTTTCCCTGTGGTGGGGAACTACAGAACCAGTTATTGCATCTTCATACACGGAAGGGCGTTTTTTGCTGAGCACAGTCTATCTCAGGGGCCAGATCTGCTCTTTAGCTCATGAATGAACCTTCCCTCACCTTCAAATCCCCCACCAACCCCCAAAGTCACACTCCAAACACTGGAAGTCTCACAGGCTGACTTAAATGGGGACTGCTCCAAACTTGATCTGGACCACCCCAAATTATCCAAATGGCTTGAAACTCAAAATTCCCTGCTAATTAGTCCACAGTTGATTTCTAGACCATGTCATTAATTAAAAATATTTTCCTCTGAGTTCTTCTAGAAGCAATACAAGTTTTGGGTGAATTTGAGGAAGTTGTTTATGAAGACCCTCAGGAATGGGAACCTTCCACATTTCTCTGGTTAAGGTCCCAGGCAGCTCAGGTTCAACCATAGCACTTACACTTAGAGGTTTGATGTACCCATCACTTACCCCTGATAGGGGCAGTTCGTGCCGTGGGAAAATACTCACCTTTTCTCTAAGCCGTTCCACTGAAAATGCAATGCAGAAAGTCAATGTCAAGTTGAAGGAGGAGCTCTCAGATCACCTCTCGGGTCACAGAGTTTGCTTGTGAATTCTGATTTCTGACTCGCTCAGGAGTGTAGATCTGGCCTCTCCAGGATAAGGTAAGCTCCATGCGGCTAGGGGACATTATCTTATGCTACCGTTGTGTCCCTTACAATTTGTGGCACAATGGTTGGAATGATTTGACCTGGAGAGGTACGAAAGTGGCCCAGGGACTTCAGGAAGGGGGGAACGGTTCTATAGATATTCAGTAGTGCAGAAGAGGTGATCATTTAGGCAGAAGGTATGTAGATTTCAGGACCATTGAACCAGCATGAAGGAATGGATATCAAAACTGGCTTTGAAGTTTTGCAGTGGGTCTGGGGGGAGGAAAGAAGCCCAGCAAAGAGGAGGTTGAGGTTTACAATCTTTAGAGAAATAAATTTCTTTGACCCCTTAGCATGTGCTTCAAATCCTTTCTTGGAAGCAGAAGTGGATATAAATGGTGAAAGAGTAAATACTTTAAGAAAAAATTGGAAGCTCCCAGAAGGAGGCATTTCTAAAATATATTCATAAAAATACTGGATCTTTGGGTTTTAGTTGGATATCTCAAAGGATAGAGGTTTTGTGATTAAATCTACCAGAGTAAATCAAGTTAATGTATGCTAGTGTCCATCTCCAAAGGGATTCCTATAGTGTGTATCATTTCTCAAAATTATTTAATCATGGACCCCTCTTAGTGCAGAACACTTACTATCAAGTCTTTCAAAGACTATGGATCAGGAAATGCTGCTCTAAGGTAAGCTAGGCCACTTGGGGATTCCTAAAAAGAATGCCTTTTAGAATATCTTTCCAATTTCACCTTCGTTTTTGAGTGCTTATTAAATGTTAGGCACTGCTCTAAGCATGTGGTATATATTATTCCATTTTTTCCTCAAAACAAACCAATTAGGTGAGTATACTTAATGTTTTAAAGATGAGAAAACTAAGGTTCAGAGAAGCGAAATAACTGGAAATTACTGAGCTTGTACCTGAACCCAGTTGTTCTGTTTCAGAACCCATGCTACTAATCACTGTGATCTATGACCATAGCAAAAACAAAATAGAACAAAACAAAGCAAAATTCTTCAATGCTTTATTCTGTTCTATGATGGTTTCAGGGGTTGTAAACTGGTTATTCCATTTTTCTTGGCACAATATTTAAAAATAACTGGAATTTAAATACCTTTGAGCAGTGCATGAACTTATTTGTTGTACACTGGACTCTCTATTCTGTATTGTTTAATTGCAGAAAATTAATCACCTGCCTATAGGCATTCGGGTTTTCACTTGTTGTCACAACTCACTGTGGCTGGTTCAGAAAGGAAAAGAGTGTAGCCTGGGAATATTGGAACTAAATTACTTTCATGTTTTTAGGAGGCAAGAGAAATCTGGGACCTCCTCAATGTCAGCAAAAGCAGCAGCAAAGAAAGTGGTAGAGTTTCTCTAGTGGACCGTCTCATTGTAGCTTCCACTCAATGTAGGAATTCTTCTTTAAAACATTTAAAAAAATATTTAATTAAAAATTTTATTGGGGTATAGTAGCTTTACCATGTTGTATAGGAATTCTTTCTAAAACATTCTGGAGGTAGACATTTCATGTCTGCTCCAACACTTTTAATGACAGGGGAATTACTACTTATAATACTGACTTAATACGCATATTAAATTGGGATGTTTTGCGTCCCTTGCCTAAAACTTGCACCTTAGTGCTTCTGCCTAATGGAGGAACATAGAAAAAAATCTCTGTCTTTGCTAGAATGTCCCTTCTATTGGATGGTCCTCTGAACATACTGATTGCTTCCATGGTTTTTCTTTCCTTTTTTTTTTTTTAAACATCTTTATTGGAGTATAATTGCTTTACAGTGGTGTGTTAGTCTGTGCTTTACAACAAAGTGAATCAGCTATACATATACGTATATCCCCATATCTTCTCCCTCTTGTGTCTCCCACCCACCCTCCCTATCCCACCCCTCTAGGTGGTCACAAATCATCGAGCTGATGTCCCTGTGCTATGCGGCTGCTTCCCACTAGCTATCTATTTTACGTTTGGTAGTGTATATAAGTCCATGCCACTCTCATACTTTGTCCTAGCTTCCCCTTACCCGTGTCCTCAAGTCCATTCTCTGTCTATGTCTTTATTCCTGTCCTGCCTGTAGGTTCTTCAGAACCATTTTTTTAAATCTATATATATGTGTTAGCGTACGGTATTTGTTTTTCTCCTTCTAACTTACTTCACTCTGTATGACAGTCTCTAGGTCCATCCACCTCACTACAAATAACTCAATTTCGTTTCTTTTTATGGCTGAGTAATATTCCATTGTATATATATGTGCCACATCTTCTTTATCCATTCATCTGTTGATGGACACTTAGGTTGCTTCCATGTCCTGGCTGTTGTAAACAGTGCTGCAATGAACATTTTGGTACATGACTCTTTTTGAATTATGGTTTTCTCAGGGTATATGCCCAGTGGTGGGATTGCTGGGTCGTATGGTAGTTCTATTTTTAGTTTTTTAAGGCACCTTCATACTGTTCTCCATAGTGGCTGTATCAATTTACATTCCCACCAACAGTGCAAGAGTGTTCCCTTTTCTCCACACCCTCTCCAGCACTTATTGTTTGTAGATTTTCTGATGATGGCCATTCTGACTGGTGTGAGGTGATACCTCATTGTAGGTTTGATTTGCATTTCTCTAATGGTTAGTGATGTTGAGCATCCTTTCATGTGTTTGTTGGCAATCTGTATATCTTCTTTGGAGAAATGTCTGTTTAGGTCTTCTGCCCATTTTTGGATTGGTTTTTTTTTTTTTTTTGATATTGAGCTGCATGAGCTGCTTGTATATTTTGGAGATTAATCCTTTGACAGTTGCTTCATTTGCAAATATTTTCTCCCATTCTGAGGGTTGTCTTTTTGTCTTCTTTATGGTTTCCTTTGCTGCGCAAAAGCTTTTAAGTTTCATTAGGTCCCATTTGTTTACTCTTGTTTTTATTTCCATTACTCTAGGAGGTGGGTCAGAAAGAATCTTGCTGTGATTTATGTCATAGAGTGTTCTGCCTATGTTTTCCTCTAAGAGTTTGATAGTGTCTGGCCTTACATTTAGGTCTTTAATCCATTTGAGTTTATTTTTGTGTATGGTGTTAGGGAGTGTTCTAATTTCATTCTTTTACATGTAGCTAAAAATATGGAATGCTTTACGAATTTGCGTGTCATCCTTGTGCAGGGGCCGTGCTGATCTTCTCTGTATCGTTCCAACTTTACTATATGTGCTGCTGAAGCGAGCCCCACGGTTTTTCCTTCGTAATCAATTCTCTGTCCCTTCCTTAGCTTTATCCCACTTCTGGGGATGATCAATATCTTGACCAGGTGATACACAGAATTTGAGCAGGACATCCAGAGTTGCGTACATCACTCAGGATGTGCCCTGGTCGGTGGAGGCTGTCTTGGGACCTATATTCATGATCTGGGCACCATGCTTTTCATGACACAGGCCCGGTTTGCCTTGTCTTGGCTTTTTCAAGTGGCTGTGTTCCTCAACTGGTTCACTTAAATTTATGGTCAATCAATGGCCAAGATCTGTTTCGTACAAAGCCAAGCTACGTGTTTTGATTCAGGAAAATTGTCCAGACTATATCATAGTTAATTTCGAAATGGATGTGTTGACTGAGTCCTATACACTGGATTCTCTGTGAAATGCAATAATATTAAACTTGTGTAATCATGAGAATGGTGCTTGAACAGTGATTTGGGTGGAGTGGTACAGACTGACAGGTGGGTCTTGTTGGTGAGGGGATTGGTGGAGGTGATATTGTGTAGAACAAAGGTGGGAGTATGGAAAGGTAGGATGGGGCCAGCTATAGGGGGCCTTGATACCAAGACAGAGGAATCTCACCTCAAGATTGTAGGTGTAGAGGGAGGTAGGAAATGGCAGAAGCGCTGCTGAAGGTGTGGTGTTCGGAATAGAGGGTCTAGATGCTGGAGTCAGGGAGCACAGCTCCAAGGCAGTTGGAATAAGAAAGTGATGATCAGCTACCTTGAAGAACCATTTTGGAGGAGAAAAAACAAGACTTACTGCATGGAGGTAAGGAAGAAGGGTTAGATAAATGACTGTAGTTTCCCACAGGGTTGATGTAGATATGGTGGTTCCATGGTGAGAACTGAAGAAATGTTTGGATGAAAGAGGACGGTTTTGTTTAGGACTGTTTTTGGGTGGTTGTGTGGGTTTGGGGGCAGCATGATGTGGCCCAGTAAACCTTCTGGAGATACAAGCTGGGGAAACAGCCGATGGGCAAAACTTGTGAATGTGTTCGTCTTCTTAGTACGTGCCCTTGGTACCTGCCCCGTTCTGAGTGAACAGATAAGTGTGTACCTGGTGCAGAGGTTAAGAGCAGTCCAACCCCGTTCTGCCGTTTGCCAGCTGTTTGACTCGGGCAGTCAGTGTAACCTCTCTGGGCCTCAGGATAGTTATGTATAAAAGGAGGAATAATAATGCCAACTTCACAAAGATGTTAGGAGGATTCAATAAAACCGGGTACAGTTGTCTTTACGAGGAAGCGTACAGTGGCATGTAGGGCTCCACACATCACAGATGCTGTTATTGTTGGTGCTGTTATCACTACTGTCGACCCACCAGTGGGCTGGGGATTCTCAGGAGGTGGTGTTTAGGGACTGAGACCGTTCTGAGTGTGGGGATCTGGCTGAGAAACTTGTCATCACTCGGGAGATGCTGAGCAGAGAGAAAAGCATTCACCCCTTCCTGAAAGCCTGGTTGGAGAAAAATACCCACTCACCAGGGGTGTATTTTTTCAGCCTCTGGAGCCCCCAGTGCCGCCTACCTCCCCATCTCCCACTAACAGGCTAGCTTTATACAGCTGTCATACACACCTACCGTCCTGTCCAAGTCCTTACCAGCTTTCCCTTCCCCCAGCAACTACCCCTGAGCCCTAACACCCGAGGATGGCAATGAACTCAGGTGGCAATGACCATAAGCAGCGGCGGCCAAAGCACACAGCACTAGGATCTTCCCCTGATGCTCCAGGTCCCGCACAGACGTGGGCTTGAAACAGCTCTCCCGTGACCGGTCTCAGGTGCATTTCAGGTGCTTGTAGGTCACTTGGCATTTGCTGCAAGACCACAGTGGAAATAACAGCACAGCTATTTCTTTTTTTTGTTTTTAGTCCTTTAAAAATTTTTTTTATTGGAGTATGGTTGATTTACAATGTTGTGTTAGTTTCAGGTGTACAGCAAAGTGAATCAGTTATACACATACATATATATCCACTCTAAAGATTCTTTTCCCATATAGGTCATTACAGAGTACTGGGTAGAGTTCCCTGTGCTATACAGTAGGTTCTTATTAGTTATATATTTTGTATATAGTAGTGTGTATATGTCAATCCCCGTCTCCCAGTTTAGCCCTCCCCCTCTTCCCCTCTGGTCAGCAGAGCTATTTCACGTGCTGCAGTGTCAGAAAATGCTGCATGCATACAGGCCAGGGCTTTGTAGGCCTGTGTGTGGTAACATAAGCGAGGGCAGCCAAGCCTACCTGCGCCCAGAGAATGCTGGGAAACATGAATGGGGACTCTTGGCAGCTTTGGGACGAGCTGGACTCCTTAGCACAGGGCTTGGGAAGCTGTTTGTGCTTCGATGGATTAGTTTTTTCCTAGTGAAGTAAGACATGACACGTCTGATGGCGAACACCCTAGAACTGTGAGAAAGATTCCTCTCTTATGTTAACTTTCATGCCAACTTCTTGGGGAACGACACCTGCCTGATCCATCTGCTACCTGGTCCTCATTTGTGTGTGCGGCTCTTCAGTGGAAGGGCAGAGCATCTAAATTCCCCTCCTCTGGACAAATAACTCAGGCCAGAAGGGCTCTGGGCTGTATATCGGCGCTCAGCAAATCCCTACCTCTTTGGTCATCCTGACATGCTCGTTTGGCCACCAATGAGTGTAGCCTTTCGTGCGCTGAGGTTTGATTGTGGGTACTGTTTTGAAAGACAGATTTGCATAGGTAAGCATCTTAGAAATATTTTTCTGAAAGCAACTGTCAAGGAGAAATGTGCAAGCCCGAAGGCAGAAGGAAGCTGGAGGAGGGTGTGGGAGAAGAGGTGAGGGTGGAGGACCACAACATGTGCTTTTCAGCTGCCGCGGAGCAGCCCCACGCCTGTGGGAGGGAAGCTCTGCAGGTTGCAGTGCGCTCTGAGAGATTTATGCCCTGCAGGCTGAACACATATCAGAGACTCTCCACGGCACAAGTTTGAAAAGGTGATTATGGGTCTGACATGAAGGAATATTTTATATGAAGTTGCTGGAAGATATCTGGGTACTAAGCAGTAATCACCTTGACGCTTTAGAAAGGGTTCCAATTTGTTTCCCATCGGCTTCTTAGCAGTTGGGATTTGTATGCTACTTAACATCCAATCTTGGGCATCCCACATGCCACCACCACGCTAAGCAGAGGGGCTCCCCTTGAAGAAAAATGCACTACAGTTTGGGGATAAGTCTCAGTAGCTTTAAAAACGTGCATAGACTTGGCATCCATAATTCTACCTCTTGGAATATTTTAAAGAAAAAAAAATCAGAAAAAGGATGTCCATTGAAAACATACATGTTCAAAGATGTTTATTGTAGTGCGATTTAAAAAAAATAGATATCCTTCCAGAATTAAATGCCATGCAAGTGTGTGTGTCTACATGTTCTAACAGAGAAAAGTTGGAAACACCCTAAATATGCCAACGTACAGGATTTGATGTTTTCAAAAGTATAGAATGTTGTGTATTACTAAGTCTGAAAAAATAAGTGTAGCATAGTATATATATGCTATAATTTTGTTTTTATAAAATGCAAGTTTACGTATATATTTGTATGGGAATGAATTCTATCAATACAAGGACATATATAAACATGTAAAGATGGTTGTCTCTGGGTGGTGAGGTTATGAGTGACTTTGCTTTTTAAAATATTATCCTGTCTATTTTCTGTAATAAACATAGATTATTTATGTTGAAAAAAGCAGGGAGTGCTGCCTTAGTGAGCGACTCTCTTGTTTCCTTTGGCTGTTGACATCTGGGCTTCCCCTGAAAGGTTTGTGCTCATGTGACCTTCACAGGGTGTCAAGAAGAGCCAGTTCTGTGGTTGTCCTCTGGTGTCCAGCATGCAGCCTCTTGCAACTGAATGGAGCTGCTGAAAGTAGGCCTAGGCTGCAAAGAAGATGACAGGCAGCACCTTAAATTCTATTCAGTGCCAAGGAAAGGAGGTTGCGATTTGTATGCCACTTAACATCCAATCCTGGGTATCCCACATGCCACTACACCAAGCAGAGGGGCTTCCCTTGAAGAAAAATGCACTAGTTTGGGGATAAGTCTCAGTAGCTTTAAAAACGTGCATAGACTTGGCATCCATAATTCTACCTCTTGGAATATTTTAAAGAAAAAAAAAGTCAGAAAAAGGATGTTCATTGAAAAATTGGCATCTTTCATCAGTTAGACTTGGGCTACCATATCGGACTTGTGGGGAGAACAGGATCTCTTTACCCCTGTTGTAAATGATTGTGTCTGTACTTGGGGCTATGTGTTGGTGCAGCAGGAGGCTGCATTCTTTTGTATCAGTCTCTTGTGTTTTTCATTAAAATTGTATTATTTATTTAGATAGTTGTTTCATCAGCATCGTGAGTCTTTGCCTCTGAATCTGAGTCAAGGAATGAGAAACTTTTTGGAATCTGGTGTTTGTGCTTTGTTATCCCAATCAACTGAAATTTTTGGTGTAAAGATTCATATGTTGGGCTTCCCTGGTGGCGTGGTGGTTAAGAATCCACCTGCTGATGCCGGGGACACAGGTTTCAGCCCTGGTCCAGGAAGATCCCACATGCCACGGAGCAACTAAACCCCTGCGCCACAACTACTGAGCCTGTGCTCTAGAGCCCGCGAACCACGACTACTGAGCCCATGTGCCAAAACTACTGAAGCCCGCATGCCTAGAGCCCGTGCTCTGCAGCACGAGAAGCCACTGCAATGAGAAGTCCCCGCTCACCGCAACTAGAGAAAGCCCACGTGCAGCAACGAAGACCCAACGCAGCCAAAAATAAAAAATAAATAAAAAATTTAAAAAATATATTATAAAAAATAAAGATTCATATATTGAACTATCTTATTATTGCAGGAGCTGACAGAAAACCCTGTCCTGATTTCTTCCCTCTGTGTTCTTCTCTGTCAAGGTGGGGCAGGAAGGGCATAGTTTTTAATACACCTGGCCTCCAAAATGGCCCTAATTTTGAGTAATCTTTTCACATTCCACACTACTACCCTATTATTAGGGAAACAACGTTTGAGCAGCAAGAAGTGTTCTAAGGCTACCTGCAAGACAAAAAGAAACTCCCCTCACTTACATTGTTTTGCTTTTTATCATGCACGTCATCCTGGAGACAGATCAATTGAGCTCTTTCTAAGCAAAGGACCTAATGCTCATCTTGCACAAAGGAAAACTGAAGCCCCAAGTATCAGATCTCAGTTCCTGTGCCAGAAGACAAGGAAGCAGTGAGTGTGTGCAACATCTGCCTTAAAACTGGGATTTCTTTTGCTATTGTTGGCATTGCATGGATGAGATGTGTTTCTGGAAGCAGATATTTGAGCAGCTTTCACTTTTTCAGTTTCAGGAGTACACTGAAGACCCTGGGAAAGGTCGTATAAGGGGAAATAACATTTGCTTGGATCCGCCCATGTGCTAGGTGCTTTAAATCCATGTTTAATTGCAGGGTTAAAATTACACTCATCATTCTGCTCCTAAAGTCTACCATGGACTACATAGGAAAACCAAAGTGACATTACATCTCCAGAGCTAACAGTTTATTTTTCTTAATCTATTTTTTAAAAAGGAGGAATCTTTCTCTTGGAGTAAAAAATATAATGAGTCTGATCAGAAATCCATATTTTAGCTTTGGTCAATTCAGTTAACCCTGAAAATTACTGGATAGTGTCGTGGGCTTAGATGGAGACCATTTCACTGAATCCTATACTTTTACAAATGAGAACACTGAGATCAGAAGGATTAAGGGACTTGTCAGGATCACACAGAGTTATAGAGCAGATCCTGAAATTCCAGGATGTGGATCTCCCACCACTGAATGATGCCATCTGGGAGCAGTTTTCTATTTAGTTGGTTATCTACTTTCTGATGAGAAATGGTGTAGGGAGCAAATCTTCCCGCCTGGATACAAAAGAAAGGACAGGAAGAGCTGTGCTTTCTGTTTTCTGGTAACTCTACAACCATGAACCTATATTCTGGTTTCCTATATTAAGTTCATATCCATGTTGAATCTTGAATAAGTGATGATAAAATGGAAACTCACCACACAGGGCCCGGGAAAGCATTTGTTGCACCCCAAGTCCTTTGAAAGTTCCCAAGAGAGAAGAGACAGGGGCTACAGGAAGGTGACTCACCTACCCCCTGAAGAGTTAACAGAGGAATCAAACCCTTGTGGTCAGTGACACCAGAAGTTGTTGATGGACATGAACCATCTCTGGGCAAAGAGAATGACACTCCACAAGGGTCTTATATTCCAGTTCTTTTTCTAGGCCTTGGAGTAAATTGCAAGTTAAACTTCACAAATGACAATGTGGTATTAATGTATAGATAAAAATGTTGATGTATAGAAAAAGGTGTAGATTTCTTTTTTCTGCCATGACTTACACTTCCTTTTCTGTTGTGAATTAATGTATACATTCTATTTTTTACTGTTGAGTTGTCAAAATTTCCACCATCCCCACCCCCTTGGCAGAGTCTTTAGATGGTGGATGATGGCAGATATGGTACACTTGTCTTGGCCAAGTGGCTCACAGACTAAATATCTCTCAGCCCCATACTTATCTCAGGGCAGCTCACCTTTTTCACACTGTTGTTTATAGAAGCTGTGTTGGAAAAGAAAAATACTTCACATTTATGTAAAATGTACTTTTACAGCTATTGTTCAGCTCAATCATCAGCTTTTTATACTAGTCATATTTTAACTTGAAAGCTGAGGAAACTGAGAACTGGAGAAGTGATAGGACTTTACCAAGGGCATACAACTAGCAGTTAGAATTGGGACTCAAACCCAGAACTTGGACTCCATTTTAAATGGTTTTCCTACCATGTCAGAGTTGATGTTGATCTTGTGATGAAGAAATGCTGAATAGAGTAGCTTATTAAGACAAGGAAAAGACATCAGGCATCATCCAATAAGTTCTACTAGAATAGAGGGTGTATTTCATAATATTTTTTTAAGGGTGGGTGTTATTGTGCACCTTTTAGAGATGAGGAAACTGAGACTTTTAGAGGTAAAGTAACTGCCATGTAATATGTAAGCTAGAACAACAGGGATTTGAACATACTGATTTGAATTTGATAACTCACTGAGTATCTCTAATGTAACCTACATGAGTATCTCTGCAATGCTATAAATGAATGAATGCATGCATGCATGCCACAGTAATCCCCCTTGGTGCCCCAAAATCACGAAGTAGATTTATCGGTTTAATGGAGTGATAGTTCTACTAGTCATTAAAAGATAGACCTTTTTGCCAGTGTTAGACACCCTTTAAATTGAATTGACAGTGTCAAAGATTTGGGAGTCTTCGTGTATATATTTAGGTAGATTTCACAAGTAAGATGTAAATTATATGCAAATGAATGTAAATTACAGGGACATTAATTGCTTAAGCCCCTCATCTTTGGTTATGATGTTTTACAATGGATGGAATAGAACGTGGGAGAGATGGCTGAAAATTTAATTTATTCTAAATTAAATTTTGCGCTGCATTAGTGACTAATAGCTTTGAAATGCCTCTTCTGAGGAGTCCTACTTCCTCATTCAGTGGTGACTGCTCCCCACTAATCTTCATTTTACAAATGGCTTTCCTATCCCTACCCCTAAAGGCTTAGGTATATTTTCTCCAGCAATTAGCATTATATACAAGCCCTGATGAGTCTTAAAAAACATGTTAAATGTGAGATTATCTCCCTCTGGAGATGGACTTAAAAAATTTTTGGCAGTCTGGTTACCCTGTGAGAAACAGCAATGATCCCTGTTAGGGTGACCTGAAAATTTTCTTTTCAAAGGACCAGAAACAGTGAGAAGGACAGAAAAGAGGGAAAGATAAGAGCAGGAAGATGAAGAATGGGGCCAAGTGGGGAAAAGGTGGAGGAGAGATGGAAAGAGAGGAAGGTGGAGAAGGGGAAAGAGATGGAATGGGGGAAAGAGAAATAGATGCAGACAATGGAGAATGAGAAAGGGGGAGAGAGAGATGGGAATGAGAGAGAGAAGAGGGAAGAAAGCAGGAAGGCAGGACTTCAACCCCTCCTGGGCCCAGCCAGCAGGGAGCTGGCAAGAAAGAATTTGAAGCCAGAGGGACATATTATCCAGAACCAGGAGATGAATCTAATTGTAAGCAGACCCTTCCCACACCCTTCAGATGAGTGATGGACTCCTGGCATGTGACCTGGCTTGGCAGTCTCCACCCCCTGTCCGGGCTGCCATAAGGAGATACGTAATGTCTAGAGTGATGGGAAAGTCATGCCTGCAGATGGTACAGATGGAGCTGCCTCATAAAATGACTCACTGTGAATCCTCACTGAAATCTCCGCTATAAAATGATAATGGAAAAAGCACAAGAAAGGCTAAACGAGCTTGAAAGAAATTTGTTCCAGCTTGTGTAGCTCCCTTCAAATTTTGAAAGGAGGAGAAAAAAAAGACCTATTAGTAAAATGCCAAGAAGATAATGTATCTTCTCTCCTGGCTATAACCCTTCCTCACCCCCGCCTCCTTTATGACATCAGTATGTAAATGAAAGCGGCAAGAGAGAAAGAGGAAGTGTTGTGGAGGAAGATGTAAGAATTATTTATTAAGCAGGAGGGCTGATGTTCTGGAGGGGGAGGGCTGGGAGGCTGGGGAGAAAGGGGGTGGTGTTTTGGAGAGCAAAGAGGCAGACCCTCAGGGAGCAGGAGAAGTGGTGTTTTGCTTCTAGTCTGGGGTAGATGTTGCCAGAGTGTGGAGTGGGTCTCCCAGAGAGTGAGGTCAGACACTGGATGAGGGAGGCATTTAGCAGTTAGTCATGAAGAACTCTAGCAAGAAGAGGAAGTTTTTAACTCCAAAGAACTTGGCATTCCAAGGATAATTATCATTGGCTATTTCAAAGTCACCCAAGACCATGATGCTTCTACATATGATGCCAAATATAGCTCAGTTTTATGGATAAGGAATCTGCCAGAATTTGAGTGTTTTTAATGGAAGGCTAATTATTCAATGGGAGGTCTTCTGGCTTTCATCTCCTTGTGTCCGCTGACAGAGCTGGTACAGCAATGGATTACAATGAGGAGGTGCTAGCTGGAGCAGAGTCATGGGATGGAAGGGCAGATATGAGGGCAGCCTAGACCCTGAGTAACATTTGGAAGCTGGTAGTCAGGGTGGAGCTGGGCTTCAATACAGGGGGAAGACCCCAGAGCGAGGTACATCCGCCATCCTGATGGTGAGTGCAAGGTGGGTCAGAACCAGGATGTGCATGAATGGTATGCATTGGGATAGTCACAGGTCAGAAATGGTCCAGCTAGATAGTGAAGTCATGGGTGTCTTGCTTGTATAGTTGGAGTGTGCAGAGCCTAATGCCTATGTTTTATAGTGTGGTTGGGACGCTTGGTGGGATGCAGAGGAAAGGAATGCCTTGCGCACCAGGCAGAGTTGGCCTAGATAGGGGGTGGAGAATATGGCAGATGGAATGGGGTGGCGGGAAGGATATGATGGAAGATATAAGTTGGGGAGCTTGCAAGAAATAGAATCCAGTTCAGACAGCTCAAGACACTATGATGAAGGGACAACTTACGAAGGTGTGGACAGGGATAAGTGAGCCAACAAAGCATGGTGAAGTATTCAGGGACTAGCGACAGCTGGGAGCTGTTACCATCCTGTACCTGACGGAGCAAGGGTGGGGGCAGTTGCTTCTGCAGCCCAGTGAGAGTGGAAGCTGTGCTGTAGGGGCAGCCGGACCAGTGTTGTGATCACAGAGGACCACAGCCACTGCTAGGCAGATTGGGGAGGGCGTCTTAGTCCGTTCAAGTTGTTATAAAAAAATACCACAGGCTTAGTGGCTTATAAACAACAGAAATATATTTTTCAGTTTTGGAAGTCTTAAGATCAGGGTGCCAGCTTGGTAGTTGAGGGCCTTCTTCTGGGTTGCAGACGTCTTCCTGTGTGTGTCCTCACAGGGTGGAAGGGCTAGGGAGCTCACTGGGGGTCTCTTTTAAAAGAGCAGTAGTCCCATTCATGAGGGTTCCATTCTAATAAGCAGAGGCCCCACCTCCTAATATCATCGCGTTGGACATGAGGATTTCAAATGTGAATTTCGAGGAACGCCAACATTCAGACCGTAGCAGGAGGAGTGTAGAAGAAATACCCTGACCTCTTGTCCTTCTCTCTCATCTCTTCTTGGCTCTTCCCATTGGTGAAACCCAATCTGAAGATAGAAGTGAGGGAATCCATGAGGTCAGCCTCCTGGGGCACGGAGCCAGGCATTCACTGAAGGGTGGAGCATAGCTGGAGTTGAGGAGAAAACAGAGACTGACCCGCATATATGCAAACCTAGCCACATGGCAGTTGTTCATGGCCAGGTAACTTGTCTGTTTGTGTCTGGGCCTAGTCACAGGCAGCCAGATCCAGCCCACAGGGAGAAGGTGACTCCAAACTACAGGCCCACACTATGATGGGCACGGTGCTAGTGCTGCTGGGCAACACGAGTGCTAAACAGGGAAACTGAGGCAGGAACCTTACCCCCTGGAGAGCTTCAATATGAGAGACGGGGAAGCTTGTTTTTCAGAAAGAGGCTTACTAGTTACCTTGGCTGTATACAACTGATTTAGTTCTTGGTTGCATCAGATGGGAGTGGAAACAAGGGTATGGATGTCTTTGTCTCCAACCTGATGGGCTCAAGAATTGGGCTGGGTCTGGGACCTGCCAGAGTTTCAGTTGTTGGAGTTACTGTGGGATATGTGGGGAAAGCCTTGGTGATAGGGATGGGTGATTTGAGTGTTAGTGGACTTGTTAACACACAGAGGATACAGAAGCCTTGGGGGAAAGGCTAAGAGGGACCAAGAGCCTAGAGGGTTAGTTTCCAGGAGCTGAAAGGTCCATGTGCAGCAGGAAACAGGCCAAGGCAGCGTCCATACCAGGAAGGGCCTTGTAGACAAGTTGAATCTCCTTCACCCCAGAGCTCTTTTGGTTTGGTTGTAGTAAGGGCCAGTCTCCATGTCGTGCACCTGGGGCCTGTGGAAGGGAGCAGGAATGGGGAAGAACTTGCTGAGGAGCATATGGTAGAGTTGGGAGAAGTGTTCGTTTTATGGGGAGAGATCTTGATAGTCTCTAGTTTTCAGCCTTGCAGGTTCTTGGAAAACATCTCCTAATATATCTTCCTTGAATGAGGCTTACAGTTCAAGAAGGCACCTTTCTACCTCATGTTAAATTAAAGCCTTGGTCTGAGTTCATTTCTACATTAACTGAGGAAATAATTAATTGATTCTATTATGCATATATGGGATAGATTTTTTTTTTTTTTTTTTGCGGTACGCGGGCCTCTCACTGTTGTGGCCTCTCCCACTGCGGAGCACAGGCTCCGGACGCGCAGGCCCAGCGGCCATGGCTCACGGGCCCAGCCGCTCCACGGCATGTGGGATCTTCCCGGACCGGGGCACGAGCCCGTGTCCCCTGCATCGGCAGGCGGACTCTCAACCACTGCGCCACCAGGGAAGCCCATATGGGATAGATTTTATTTCATATGTTCATAAATAATACTAAAATGTTTTTTTTTAAATTATTTACTTAATTATTTCTTGGCTGTACCACACAGCTTGCAGGATCCTAGTTCCCCGACCAGGGATCAAACCTGGGCCCCGTACAGTGGAAGTATGAAGTCCTAACTACTGGACCGCCAGCGAATTCCCTAAAACTTTCTTTTTTTTAATTGAAGTATAGTTGATTTACAATGTTGTGTTAGTTTCAGTTGTACAGCAAAGTGATTCAGTTATACATTCACTTATATATACATACATATATATCCACACACATATATAGATTCTTTTTTCAGATTCTTTACCGTTATAGGTTATTACAAGATATTGAATACAGTTCCCTATGCTATACAGTAGGTCCTTATTGTTTACCTGTTTTACATATAGTAGTGTGTACGCATCAAATTCCTAACTTATCCCTCCCCGCCTTTCCCCCTTTGGTAACCGTAAGGTTGTTCTCTATGTCTGAGAGTCTGTTTCTGTTTTGTAAATAAGTTCATTTGTGCCATACTTTAGATTCCACATATAAGTGCTATATAATATTTGTCTTTCTCTATCTGACTTACTTCACTTACTGTGATGATCTCTAGGTCCATCCATGTTGCTGCAGATGGCATCATTTCATTCTTTTATATGGCTGAGTAATACTCCATTGTATATATGTACCACATCTTCTTTATCCATTCATCTGTCAACGGACATTTAGGTTGCTTTCATGTCTTGGCTTTTGCAAATAGTGCTACTGTGAACATTGAGGTGCATGTATCTTTTTGAATTAGAGTTTTCGTCTTTTCCAGATATACGCCCAGGAGTGGGATTGCTGGGTCATATGGTAACTCTTAAAATGGATTTTTTTTTTTTAAGAGCATTTATTTATTTATTTACTTTGGCCGCACAGCTCACGGGCCTCTGCGGCATGTGGGATCTTCCCGGACCGGGGCACGAACCCGTGTCCCCTGCATCGGCAGGCGGACTCTCAACCACTGCGCCACCAGGGAAGCCCTAAAATGGATTTTTAAAGAAGTATAGAATATACCTTCAATTAATCCCTATAGTCTTCTTCTGGGATAGTCACAAAAAATATGATGGTTGATTATTTTCTAGTTATGCCATAGGGCACATTCTGGTATTTTGAATCACGGTTGTTTCTGTCTTGAAAGAATCCTGTACTGTTATTTTTTTCACTCTCCCTGTGGATCAGGAGTGGGTCATCTTTGGGCTGCTGCCTTCCTTGGACATGGGAGCTGTTTCTCAGGTTCCCTCTCTGATTTCTCAAGACCCATGGTCAGTGTTTCAGGCATGGTGACTTCCATTAAAAGTTAATAATTTTGTATCAATTACATTTATAGCTTTAGATAGAGTCAAAGTTGGAAAATTTAGAATTGCCAGAATGAGTAAAAACAGCTCCCTAAATCTGCCCTTTCCAGCTTCAGGGATGTTACAGATGTTCCCAATGTTAATTCCTGGTAAACGTGGGTACAGTTGGAAAGATGGGTACTGCACATCCCTTCAGGGAGCAGCTTTGGAGGACAGGGCTACCCCTCTAAATGCATCCGCCTCTCAGCCTCATGCACATCCCGCTTCTGGTATTTGCATCTTTGAACCATTTCATCCTAGAATTTTTTGCCTTGTGCTGATATTTTGTGGCAGCTTGAAAATGGTGGAACCAAATGTCTCAGGCACCTTACAAAACAGGTGATACTTAAAAACAGTTATAAGCCGGTTTTAAATGAGGAATATAATTAATAACTTACTACAAGTCTTTGAAGAATTATCCAAAAGTCAAGTATCTATGGTAGTTTCTGAAATGACTTCCAGATTTAAGTGATTGCGTCAGCTGTATTAGTGAAAATTCAGATGACGGGCCGTTATTCTGTATTTTACTATACTTTTTGAATTCACTGTATCCAGAATTAGGTCTTACTTTTGCTTCCAAAACTAGTTTATACTAAATTTTGGATCTTACTCTGTCGCTAACTATATCTCTGACTAATCTAAGCCAGAGCTGTACCCTATGAGCACCTGAGCAGTAGAAAATATCCTGGCTTACCTTAAAAGGATGGGTCCCACAGGGGCACCGGTTCGTACATATACAGAAGATGTCAGATCACACATGACCATGTGACTGGGTGTCCTGGAATAGTTCCAGTGTTAATGGTCTGTACTGTCATCCCTGTAAGTCAAGTGGGAGTGTAGATTCCATGTCTCCAATCTTAATTTAGAAAATAGTTCATGCTTCTTTTCTGATCTTGTGGATTCCCCTAGCTGAGCTGGTTCTCCTCTCCCAGGATGCTTGTCGACCCGTCTGATCTGGTCTGGTACTGGCTTCGCGCTGAAACTTCCTGCAGCCCTTCAGACCCTTGAATTCCATTTTGTTCCCTGGATTCTGCCATTAGCTTTCAGGGAGGGAGTTGTTGTCTTGATTTTGGATAGGAGTAAATAACTTTGGGGTTGTTAAGACTATTGTCCTGGAAAGGATAAAACCTTTTCTCAGAGATCTTCTTTCAGTTTCCCTGGGGTATTTCTGGGAAGCACCCATTTTAGCCCAGGCTTGGAGGAAATCCTGGGAGTCCTTTAAAACTTTCCTTGCTTTTTTCCCTGCACATGGCTGGTTTACAGAGGCATGTGAGCCCCTGGATATGCCCTCCTTTTCTCCTGCTTCGGAGAGCGAATATGATCACGTGATTACCTCTCCTGATTTTCCTCCTGATGAGGCTGAAGGACAGAGTTACCTTCCTTTTATAGGTTTGTGACTTGTAGACTAAATATGCCTTTCTTTCCTTTGAGTCATTCATATGTAATTCTAAATGTTTGGAGTGGGCAGTATTATATTAAAGCAGTCCTGCTGGAAGATTTGCTTGTGGCCTCTTTTTCCATTAAAACTTTATTTAGTACTTTCGTAATACCTTTGTTTTTCTGCTTATAAAAGTAATACAGAAAAGTATAAATTACTTCCTTAGACTGATTCCTACAAGTACAAATACTAGTTTTATGTAGAATATAGTTTAAAGATCCTTAATATACATATTGTGAAATTATGTTTCAGAAAGCTTGTACCAGTTTACCTTGCTGCTAATTAAGTGAATATATTGTTATTGGAATTTATTATTACTAATAAAACCTTTGCTAACTTGATAGGTGAAAATATCTTATTTTTACTGCATTTATTTAATTACTAGTGAGCTTAATAAAAAATACATAAGCAAACAAATGCATATTTTTCAGTCTTATGTACCCACTTCCAAGGTATAGAAATGTAACATTTTGAGTGCTAAAGTATATTTATCTTGTTTTTTTTTTTTTTTTTTTTTTTGGTGGTACGCGGGCCTCTCACTGTTGTGGCCTCTCCCGTTGTGGAGCACAGGCTCCAGACGCGCAGGCTCAGTGGCCATGGCTCACGGGCCCAGCCGCTCCACGCATGTGGGATCTTCCCGGACCAGGGCACGAACCCGTGTCCCCTGCATCGGCAGGCGGACTCTCAGCCACAGCGCCACCAGGGAAGCCCTATCTTGTTTTCTTTTTTACTTTTCTTCTTTAGAGAGTTCTTCTCCTTCCAAAGTTCATCTATATTTTTTCTAGATTTTAAGAATGGTTTGATTTAAAAACAAATTTGTCACTTGATCTGCATGACATTTACTTTAATGCATGTGTATGAGGTGAGAATTTAAACATGCTTTTTCTAATCTAGAAACAATAAATGCTGGAGAGGGTGTGGAGAAAGAGTGAAGTGTACAGAGTGCAGTAAGTCAGAAAGAGAAAAACAAATACCATATGCTAACACATATATGGAATCTAAGAGAAAAAAAATAAAAGGTCATGAAGAACCTAGGCATAAGACGGGAATAAAGACAGAGACCTACTAGAGAATGGACTTGAGGATATGGGGAGGGGGAAGGGTAAGCTGTGACAAAATGAGAGAGTGGCGTGGACACATGTACACTACCAAACGTAAAATAGATAGCTAGTGGGAAGCAGCCGCATAGCACAGGGAGATCAGCTTGGTGCTTTGTGACCACCTAGAGGGGTGGGATAGGGAGGGTGGGAAGGAGGGAGATGCAAGAGGGAAGAGGTATGGGGACATATGTATATGTATAACTGATTCACTTTGTTATAAAGCAGAAACTAACACACCATTGTAAAGCAGTTATACTCCAATAAAGATGTTAAAGAATAAATAAATATGCTTTTTCTTTAAATCAGTAAGCAATTTTTTTAATTTTTCTTTTTGTGGTACACGGGCCTCTCACTGTTGCGGCCTCTCCTGTTGCGGAGCACAGGCTCCGGATGCGCAGGCTCAGCGGCCATGGCTCACGGGCCCAGCCGCTCCGCGGCATGTGGGATCTTCCCGGACCGGGGCACGAACCCGTGTCCTCTGCATGGGCAGGCGGACTCTCAACGACTGTGCCACCAGGGAAGCCCAGTAAGCAATTTTTGAGTGCCTTAGTTGTAAATAACAGAATGCACTCTAGCTAGCTTAAGCAGATGTGGAATATTCTGAGGAATTTAGGTGGCTTACAAAATTTCTGGGCTCAGGGCTAACTTCTGGTAATAACACCCAGAGCGGTGCCACAGGACTGGCCAGGTGAGGTATCTACTAGCTGCCTCTGCTGCCACCTGTACCAGCAAAACTGAGGTCAGGCCATGCTTAGAGCTGGTTTCCCCACTCACTTCTGAGGAAAAGCCTCATGTGGCTGCATTTGATAGAGGAAGCAATTTTTCTGGAAAGTATTTTGGGAAGGCAGTCCTGACAATGTGGGAAGTGATCAAAATATAGGGAGAATGTATACCGGATTGGGTGACCCCAAGTGACTAAACCAGGTGTCTCAGCACCTTTCACCACTGATTAGTGTTGAAACCTTCATCACATATTAAATTTGCATTTTAAAAAAAAGTATAGACTAGTAGGATCAGTTTCTGGTGTGTGTGTATTCAATTTTATCTGATTATTTTTATATTCTTGTGCTATTGCCATAATTTTTTGTTGTGTTATATTTTAACTACTATGGTGTATATTGCATTTCTTTTTCAGTTCTTAGTTATTGCCTATTTTTTTCTTCCAGATGAACTTTAACGTGATTTTATTAACTTACAAAAATAAATTAAATTGATATTTTGGTTAGAATTGCATTAAACCTTCACATTAACTTGGCAGCTTTTAACCTTGTTAGAATATTCATTCTTTCCCTCCAATTATGTGGTACAAATTTTCATCTAGTCAAAAAATTTTAACTTTCCTCAAGAAAGTTTTGTAGTTTTCTTTATAAGGGTATTCCTATTTCTCACTAAAGTTATTCTGAAGTGTATACTATTATAAATATAGATTGATTCAGTTTTCCTTTTATTTTCTGTGTCTTTTTCTGCTAGGCAGGAAAGCTATTAAATTTTGCATATATATTTTGTGTTAGACACTTAAAAATTGTATTAATTCTAAGAAAATTTCAGTTAATTTTGTTGAGCTTTCTAAGAATACATCAATGTATGCAAATGACAGTAGTTTTGGAACCTAAGTCAAGCAACTAAAAGAAGAGACATGAAAAATGATTTATATATAACTAATTCAATAAGCTAGGTGTAAAAATACCCCGAAAGGGGAGATGGTTCTAATATCGTAATAATGCTTGAGTTCCCTCTGTACAGATATTCTAAGTAACATGTGTACAGATAGTGATTTATAGCATCCAGATATGCTCTGTAAAGTAAGCCACATGCCTGCCTTGGTTTCCCTGTCAGTCTATACCACATACCCAGACACACATGGTGTTTTCTCCCCAAATGTAAGTGCTTAAGATTTTGGGTAGCAACACATTAATTCAAGCAGATTGATGCCTCCAGAAGTTTCTGCAGCCTCACCTCTCCATTGGTCCACTGGGGGAGAGGTTTCATAAATGAAAACAGGCCAGGGCTCATTTGGTTCACTCTTCCTGCCCTGAGCCGCTCTCTTCCTTTCCACAACTAAGCCACGTGTTTGGAGAACAGTGTCAGTGGGGTTTATGGAATGTTACACTTAGAAGGCTAAAAAAAAAAAAAAAAAAGTAAAAATTCTCAGACAAGTGGAAAGAATTTGGTGAATGCCTGCTTTTAGGACTTCAGAGACTCCAAATTATCCTGTTTCTCCCAGGCAAGCTAACGACTAACAAAAGGGCATTAGTTACAAAGAAATTCACTGAAAAGCCATGGGAAGATTAATGCCTGGAGTTGATAAGAAGCATCATTGGATAATAGCTTCTAATTCCATGGGATGTAAAATACACAGAAACAAACATGTCCTGAATAGGGACAGGATCCTGCTTGACAGATTTTCTCTGGGACTTTCAACATTTTAATCAGTATTCATTTTTATTTGTAGCCTTAAAAGCAATTACCAGGCAGCCCATGCCTTGGTTGTCCCTTGGTCTTTGAACTGTATACTCAGTAGTTTCTGCACCTTGCTTTTTGAGAATACAAATAGAGAGGCTGAGCAGACCGGATTGAGTCACTTACCTCACTTGACCATTCTAAGACCCACTTAGAGAGAAGGTGGGATTTGGGAGTGTTTTTGTCATAGGCAGTTGAAGGTCCTATCTATTTCTTGAGGTTTTCGACCTCTGGGACTCTTGTGATTTGTCATTTTAGGTTAATGAACTTAGGAATTTGGCTATGAGCCTAACCCAAGTAGCTCAGATTCTGCTCTTGTCAGTGATGGACCTGAAGGAAAGGCCTTGTGGTAAAGTGAGGTGGTGTGTTAAGTCAAACTTATGTAAGGCCAAGGTATGAGCTTTCTTAATGCTTGAAGTATTCCAGGACATTTGAGGTTGGAGGAGGTTGCATTTACAGCAGGAAATGCAAGGAGTCCTGTCACATCTTGAGGGAGCGCTATAGGAGCTGTAACATTCTCCTGCTGGGCTTAAATATTAGAATCCTTATGCGGTCCTTTCATGCTCCCTTCAAAGTCTCCTGGGTCTGACATTGGTATTGCCACAAAACAATGCTCCACACATTTCTTTCTGGCTAACAAAGGCTGCGTGCACAGTAGCTGAAAATTTTAAAAAATAATAACTTTGTGTGTGGGGGTAATATTTGGTGGTGATACTGCTTTAGAAAAATCTATGTAGTTAACCGTTTTTGCTATTTAAAAAAGTTACAATCTGATCTGGAAAGTAGGACACAATCCCCTTAAAGCTTAAAGTTCATTTTGGAAATGAACTGCAAATCTGCTACAGTAATGGCTAATTATCCAATATTCAGTGATTTATTCTGGTAATCAACTTCATGATGGAATCCTGCCTTTCTGAGAAGGGAAAACAACTTATTTCTGGTTGGAAAAGTGCTGTAGGGGTTTTGACATCAAGGAGAGGTAGATCAAGCTTTTGGAGTTGTGAACCTAAGGTTTCCTGCTTTTAAAATCTTTTCGTAAATGATATTCTTTAAAAACGTAAGCAATGGCAGGTTATTTTAAATTTATTTATTTTTGGCTGCGTTGGGTCTTCGTTGCTGTGCGAGGGCTTTCTCTAGTTGCAGTGAGCGGGGGCTACTCTTCATCACCGTGCGCGGGCTTCTCATTGCAGTGGCTTCTCTTGTTGCAGAGCATGGGCTCTAGGCACATGAGCTTCAGTAGTTGTGGCACATGGGCTCAGTAGTTGTGGCTCGTGGGCTCCAGAGTGCAGGCTCAGTAGTTGTGGCGCACGGGCTCAGTTGCTCTGCGGCATGTGGGATCTTCCCGGACCAGGGCTTGAACCCGTGTCCCCTGCATTGGCAGGTGGATTCTTAACCACTGTGCCACCAGGGAAGTCCCTTAAATTAATTAATATACTAGCAAATTATACTCTTACATAGAAAATGGGGTTGAGTGGAACAATATTGGTCAATCCAGGTGTCTGTGTCTCATAAGCTTGTACGTTTGGGTCACCAGGTTCAGGTCCCACTGTCTTCCTGGGGCGGGGGGGTCCAGGGTGGCAGAGTGAAAGCTATGCTGTCCATGAAAACTCAAACAGAGGCACTGAGGGCAAAGTCACAGGCCACATGATAGCTTTTTCCTCCTGGAATGAACTGATTTTGGCGGTGTAACTAGATGTATTTTGGGATAGTCATTTGTGATAATTAGTTTCCCCTTTCTCTCCCTTCTGTATCCAGTCATTTCCTCGGGGAGGTCAACAGCAGGGTTGAAAGTGACAAAGTCATCAATCCCTCCTAGCTTTTGTTTTCAAAGGTCAAGACCATGTTTTCAAAGGTCAAGAGGGGGCTTAAAGTATCCACCAAGGATGAGAAAAGGAGAGAGTTGTTCGCAGGAAGAAGCAGAGTGACCTGGCAGATGCAGGGGGTTCATAGAAGGGCTTACTGCAGACCAGGAGAATATTCTCCTGGGCTGGATAGGGGAGAGTGAGAGGTGGGTGGGCCCTAGAGAAGTGGGATCCTGACAGCATCCTGCAGAGGAAGCAAGACACTAGCAAGCATGTCTAGGTAGATAAGACCAGAGAAATTCTCAGGGAAACAAGTGTTATTGGACTGTCGAAACAGCAGAGAGAAACTGGGCCCCAGGGAGCCATAGGGGCAAGACTGCGGCCAACTCTTTGGCAAACTGTGTAGGTAAATGAATGATTGCCAACAAACCCTCTTCCCTCCATGCCTTAGGAACCTAGATGCAACCTGAGGAAAGAGAGGTGACCACAGAACCACTGTGATTGTTTCCTACTAGCTGTATGAGCGATTAATTTCAAAATTGATTTCTAGAAAAGACAGATGTACTATTTCTTTTAGATTCAATTTTGTGGACTGAGATAAAGCTCCACTACAGTTGCTTAAGCCGATCAGTTATCATAATGAAAACAATGAGACTATTTTGGGAATAAACACAATTTAAGGATAGATTCCTCTTATTTCGAATCTGTTATTCTTCCCTGAGTCAAGGTTACTGTCACTGGTGGAAATGATGTTGAGAAGAAATTCACATACTATTGGTAGAGAACCTTGGACATTTATAAATAGAATTAAAATAAATTCCCTACATGAAAATTAAGTTATACCCTCTGTGGACTTTCTTTTACTTTACTCTTTTTTTGGGTAGGGTGGAGAATGCTGAAATTCTATTCTCCTAGCAAATTTTAATTCTGCAATACAGTACTATCAACTGTAGTCACCATTAGATCCTCAGACCTCTTTCTTTTGACCTTAAATGTATTCTGTAAGTCCCAGAACAAAACAGGTGGAACACTCAAATTGGAGAATTTAAGAAGAGACTAATAAAAATGCCCTATTTACAAAACAGCAGGCAAAATTTAGAGGAAGCAAGAAAGGATGGTGTCATATCTTGAGGCTGGTAACAATGGGAAGTCATTCCCATCCCTAGGCCCGAAGGGGAAAGGGACTTGTTGGTTACTGGAACCCACAGGGAGAGAGGGAACAAGGGAAACAGAGAGAGGGAGAAGGAGGTGAAAGAGGAAGAAGAGGTAGAGGTTGAGGGATAGGACGAGGGGCAAGGAATAGGAGAAGAAAAGGAGAGGGAGTTGGAGGACCAGGCGGAGGGGGAGGAGAGAGCTTATGAAAAGGGCCACTTTCCAGGAGTTGCCTTCAGTTGAGGGACATAGTGAACTTGCTGTAATTGCCTGGGAGGGAGGGAGTGGGTCAATATCGCACCTCAAACACATCCTCCCCCCCCGCTTTTTTTTTCTAGTTTCTTGCTAGTGCCTTTCTTTGGCCAAACTCAAACAGAAGCTAGAGGACAGAGAGCCCAAGGATGCAGTCCACTATTGGTCAGCTCTTGGTGCCCAGAGAAGAGGAAAAAAGGGGCACAATAAACACTCTAAGAGAGTGATAGTGATGATCACCAGCACACAATCATGCAGGCAACTTTTTACTTTTCATTTTTAATTGTTTTGCTGTCACCAACAACATAGAGCAGAGGTAATTGGCTTAAAATGAATTAGAGGGAAAAACAAAGAGTAAGGAAGGCATCTGAAAAATCAGTGACTTCAGATATTCATTTTCTGCCAAGCTCTTGCTTTAATTTTATCATGTTAATCAGTTTGCTCTTGTTTTTTGCCAAAGTCATCTGGAGCCATTTGTAATGTATAGACACAGGTTCAGACATGGATGACTATGATTAGTCTCTGAAGGAAATAGTAGGATAAGCAGTAAACGGGACTGACTCAGGTAAGGCTTCCCAGGCTCACAACCCAGTGAGGGTTACACCACAGCGTAAATGGCAATGGCAGAGTGTGGATGGAGACGCTGGAATGTGCAACACGCTGGCACTGGGCACTTCTTGGGAACTTGTATTCACTCATCTGATGTTTGACTATAAAATGGGATTACGTATTACTAAATTTAACTCTAAAACACAAGCCTTGAAAATAACCATAACAACAGATGTCATTATTTGAACAGTTCCTTTGTGTCAGCTGTTATACTAAGTGCTTACATGCATGAGAATCAGTCTTCACTAAAATAAATAGGGCTAGTTTTTATCCTCATTTTAATGGTTGAGGAAAGCAAGGCTTACAGAGGTTAAATAATTTGCCTGTTTACTCAGCCAATAAGTGGCCAACCTGGAATTTAAACCCAGGACTCTCTCTCTCCACAGCCCACACTGTTAACTGTCGGCTTCTAACTCTTTATATGAAGGAGAAACTTTTACCTTTATGTGTTCTGATGAATTTTAAAAGAGTAAAGTCACACTTTGTATGCCCATTGGAGACATGGTCCCTTGTGAGGAAATAGTTTTGTAATATAGGATACCATACTCCCATGGACCAGTGGGAGCCATTAGCACTTTAATACTTAGAGATCCAGGATTTCAGTTGAAAGGCAAGGATGGAGCACCAGTTGTCAAGTGTGGTCAGGTGGTCTGAGTTTCCACTTGGTTAGCCTGTAAATGAACTGGTTGTTACTGGAAGGTGAGAGAGTGTATTTTCTGCTACTTGCCTCTCTCATGGAGGGGATGATGTATCTGAATTGTGATTCATACATTGCTGCATGAAATATGGCCATCACTTCTACTTTCCCGACCTTCTCTAGATTCTGTTTTGGTTCATTCTTTGTCTTTTCTACACAAGGCAGGGAGGCCACAAACAAGGGAGAAATTAAATGGTCAGATAATCAAATTAAAGCATAATGTGAAGGTAGAGATAGAGCAGCACACTGCTATAATTCACAGAATGTGTGAATGATTGAACAATGGATCCTTCATCAACAAGAAGGGAATTTATATCTTGTAATAACGTATAATGGAAAAACTCTGAAAAAGAATCTGAATTCAGTTATCTATATAACTGAAACACTTAGCTATACACCTGAAACTAACACAACATTGTAAATGAACTACACTTCAATAAAAAAAAAAAGAAAGGAATTTCATTGACCAAGACAGTGCATCCATTGGAATCATTGATTCCTCCAACTGTGGTTATAGAAGATACGTGAGGTATTTTTAAAGTGGTGAGAGTTTTGCTGTAGACATGGTGACCAACATACAAGAAAGAGCTGCTAAGAGGCACTGGAATGTCTCAAGCGTACTTTTTCCTTTCTGACTTCCAGCTCCTTGACTTAGGATGGGCCCCCCGGAAGCAGAGCCTGAGATGGAGAATGTTGTGCTAGTGGTTTATTGAGGGTTTCAGGAAAAATCAGTAAAGCAAGTAAGGGAAGCAGGATGAGATAGGGGAGAAACTAAGTACACTCTGGCTTCAGCTGAAGTGCAGTTTCAGCCTGATCTCCAGGGGCTCTGAAGGAGAGATGCACCACAGAGTTGTCTCATTTTAAGGCAGTGGGGCTGGGCTTTTGACCCCATACCAGTCAGTCTTTGGCTGTGGGCTGCACCTAGGGTGGACTGTCACCTCTGAGCATTTCCTGTCAAGATGGCTTCTGTAGGCCAAGAGCAATTACCCAGAGAAGGTTCCAGCTTTGAGCTGTTAGCAGCCCCTAGTCACAGCCCCAGGTGCTGGTGGATGGGTGCATAGGCCTGCTGAAAGGGGTGGGGCACCAACAGCATCCATTGCACCCTCATACTTACACGTTGCTTCCTTCCTAACTCATATATTATGGAAGGTGAGAAAAGTGGATCTCTTGAAGTGCTTTACTGCTTTACATGAAGTAAGGGTAAGAATTGTTTTGGAAAACCTTTTTTAGTTTTATTTTTGTGTGTGGGGCATATGCAAGGCCATCTTGTAAATATATTTCTTATTGTGGACTACAGTTGAGAAAGTTTGAAAGCTAACTCCTCCATGGGGGATGATTAGAAAGATATTTTTGTTTTGGTTGTGTACTTAGGGTTTATGGACTGATAGACTCAGCCTTTAGATGGGGGAGAACCTGTCCTGTTTGTCCTTCCCTTCAAGCAGATGGTTTGAAATGGGAATGACTGCTTTGCTTCATTCTTTGCACATAGGTGAAGAAAGTCATTCAGACGACACAGTGGTTTTCTTCCCTAGTCCCTTCATTGTGCATCCCTGACCCGTGAACTTTCTACATAACAGCTTCTTCAACATGTGCAAAAGCCTCATCTTTAAAATAGGGTATACTTAGGAAAAATGCTTTTTCTCTCACTTTTTTTTTTAAACCCTCTGATGGAAAGAACCCTATCGGGCCCTTTACTCACTCTACCTTAGGGGAGATAAATTGACTCACCTGACTGGTAAATTTTGGAAATACCATTGGTCATGCTTATCTCAGCTTTACTCTCCTTTCATTTAGGGCTCTGCCTTTCCACAGAGGACATGAGTTCTCTGCTCCGATGCCAAATACTGTGGAGGGGTCTCCCCTGTGAGGAGGGTATGCTGTTGAGATCCTTCTTTTCATGACTGGATGCCTAAGTTTATGTCTTTTTAATTCTAGGTTTCAGTATTAGCAGTCCCATTTGGCTAACAGAATCATTTAGGATAAAAACTCTTAGCAAACTGAGAATAGAGGGAACTTTCTTAACCTCTGCAACTACAAAAGCTTAGATGAGAAGTCATAATTAATGGTAGAATGTTGAAAACTTTCCCTCTGAGATGAGCAGAATAGGAATGTCTGCTATAACCACTTCTGTTCATCATTTTACTGTAGGTCTAGCCAGTGTAGTGAGCTGGGCAACAAAACAAAAAGATTAAAGATTAGTGATTAGAACTTCTTTTTATTTTTTAATATTTTTGTGGTACACGGGCCTCTCACTATTGTGGCCTCTCCCGTTGCGGAGCACAGGCTCTGGACGCGCAGGCTCAGCGGCCATGGCTCAAGGGCCCAGCCGCTCCGCGGCATGTGGGATCCTCCTGGACCGGACCGGGGCACGAACCCGTGTCCCCTGCATCAGCAGGCGGACTCTCAACCACTGTGCCACAGGGAAGCCCAAGATTAGTGATTAGAAAGGGGGAATTAAAACTGTCATTATTGAAGGTGAAATAATTGTATAAAAATGCAAACATGTTTTTGAGTAAGTTATTAGAAAAAGTAGGTACACTTAAGTTGCTGCATATTACATCGATATTCCAGTCAATTGAATTCTATAAACCATCAACAATCAGTTGGACATGTGATTTCAAAGAATTTTGTATTTTACAGTAACTGTAGAATTATAAAGTACACAGGGATCAATGAAAATGAAATGTAAGCCCTTCATCCAGGAAATTATGGTGCTAAAACATGGTATTAAAGTGCTAAATAAAAGGAGAGACGTTTCATATAGTTGGATAGAAAGATGTCAGTCCTCTTCAAATTTTTTCATAGATTCGTAGTAATTACAATCAGCATCCAAATGATGTTTTTTTCTTTTTTCTTTCTTTTTATTTTTTGTGGTACGCGGGCCTCTCACTGTTGTGGCCTCTCCCGTTGCGGAGCACAGGCTCTGGACACGCAGGCTCAGCGGCCATGGCTCACAGGCCCAGCTGCTCTGCGGCATGTGGGATCTTCCCGGACCGGGGCACGAACCCGTGTCCCCTGCATCGGCAGGCGGACTCTCAACCACTGCGCCACCAGGGAAGCCCCGATTTTTTTTCTTTTTTAAGTGTGATTAGTTAAGAGGCTATAAACTTTATTTGGATAAGCAAAGTGTTCCTGAAGAATAAAAATACTCCTGAAGTAGGGCAGGATAGGGACTTGAGAAAGAAGAACAAGACTTGCCTTACCATGACTTTTAATAAAGATGTGGTAATTAAGACTGTGATATTGTTGCAGGAATTGACAAAAGACCAGTTGCACGGAATAGGAAGCTCAGAACAAAGTCAGGGTATATATAAATGTGCTTATAATACAGTTGAATATGTGGGTACGCTATGAACCAGCAATTTCACTCCTAAGGAAAACCTTTAGAAAACTCTTTGCTCTTGTACACCAGGAGACAGGTTCAAGACTGTTCACAGACACAATTTTTTAAAAAGCAAGCAAACACAATTGGAAACATTTTAGTAGGACAAAATAGGATTATTTAATTGAATACTATACAGCAGTAAAAAAGAAATGGAATACAGCTATAGATATTGAGAGAGATGAAATCTTGCAAAAATAATTTTACTTCTTCAGAAGTCAGAAAAGACTATGTTTAATATCATTCATTTATATAAAGTTCAAAACCAGGCAGAATCAAGCAATACATTTGTTTGGACATGTATTATTCATAATAAAGTCTTAAAGAAAAACAAAGGAACAGTTATTAATTTTTGAGTGGTCGTTACCTCTGTGAAGTGTGAGGGTAGTAGTAGGTGAGGGGAAAGCTATTGGGAGGGAGCTTTCAAGTTATGGGTATGTTCCTTTTCTTAAGCCAGATGTTGGGTAAATGGGTATTTATTTTTTTATTCTTCTAACTGTACATAGGGATATTATATATTTTTTGTATGCATAATATATTTCAAAATAAGCCTAGCCACAGCTCTTAGCTGGCAGGATTTGAAACTGCGGGGAGAAAATCCAACAGGCAACAGATGACATTTGGAGAGTGCAAAGGAGTGAGCATAGCACCTTTGTGCTGCTTGGGCCTTGAACTGCAGCTGGCAGCAGCCTGGTTCAGCGTCCCCACTGAGCTCTTTCTACTGGATCTTGCACTTTTATAACCTACGATGGATATTGCTCTCGACAAGAGGAGGAACAACATGGGTTTGATTCTGTAGGAGTATCAGCCACGGAAAGAGCAATGGGAACACCCCATGGGCTTTGCAAAGAAGTGAAGATGGAAGCCACAAAGGACTAAACCCATCTTTACCCATTTTTATCACTCTTAAAGCAGGAATGGAGCTGTTCTCATATCTTTAGCAGTCACAATGCATTCTGAGCTGCTGAGTGGTTCAGGCAGCAAGTCTCACCTAAAGTATAGCTCTGCATTGTGTCATAGTCATTTTTTATTACTAATAACTGCAATGTCTGTTTTCTAATAGTTTGGCTTTTAAACAAATTTCAGTGACTTGAAAGTTCCCCTCAAAATATGTCCCTGTGCACTGATGTTCTGTATGCCTTCCTGAATGGGACAGGGAAGGGTGGCATTTCACTCAGAGGTACTGTGAATAGTAATGGTTAAAAATTAGTTTAGTATTTAACTTCTCTGCCAGATATTCTTGGGCAGGAAAGGGGAGTTCTTCAGATCTGACTTTGCCCATAGGTGCAAAATGTCATTGGTCTTCTGTGTTGTTGTTAAAGTGTTGAGAACTGCTAGGCTAAAGTACTGTTAGCCACCAGGCTGCTTAGAAAAATACCTGAGCACTTTAATAACCTCCAAGAGGTGATGTGAGCAAGTGGGACTAAATCTTAACAAGCAGCTGAAAGCATGCTTACGACCCTCTGGAGAAGATGAGGGCCATTGTACTGTTCAGTTTCGTTAAGTCATGGCTCTTAACTAAACTCAAAGACCTAACTGTCAGGCAGCCAGCCTTTCCCTTAGCTGCTTCTTTTCCAGTTTATCTCAAATGCATCTTGAAAACTGTGGTGCTGAATAGAGAATAGCTCAGCATGGTTGCTAATCAGTGTTTCTGAGTCCTTCCCTTCCTCCTGACGTATAGGAAGAGCAGATACCAGCTGGATGCCTGCAGATGAACCTGTCATGGCAAATGCCTCCTTGCTCATCTCCAAGGGTGGCAAAGAGAATTCCATTTCCTGAGAATTACCGGTAGTTTACAAATCCTGTCGAACACTGTGCATGGATGGTGAAAGTTCAGAAGCCACATGTGAGCAGTTGGTACATTGGAAATACTTGCTGAGTGAAGAGAGCAGACCTAGAGCAATCTTTTTTTTTCTTTCATTAGTTGGACTGCAGGCCAGTGGAGAAGTAGAAATTTCCGTATTTTCTTTTCTGGGACCCAGGCCAGGCTTGTGGAAGACTGATCATAGAAAACTGATTATGAAATACTCGGGAACTAGGAAGTGCCCTGTGTCCTTTCTCATGTCCTTACCTCAGGAGTTTGGCTAGTTAATGCCACTAAGAAATTAGTTTACAGGATACTGTCTGTCTCCCTTTCCTATATTCTTGTCAAAATCATTGCCAAGCTGTTTTCTGTTTCTTAAGAAAAGTAAATGCTGGTTAATGATTTTTAGTTTTTGAACAGAAGAAGAAAAATGATAAATTTAGATCTAAGCTTCTTACTCTTGATATTTTACAGACTTTAAAATTTTTTTTTATACAGCAGTTTCTTATTAGTTCTCTATTTTATACATATTAGTGTATACATGTCAATCCCAATCTCCCAATTCATCCCGCCCACCCCCCACTTTCCCCCCTTGGTGTCCATACGTTTGTTCTCTGCATCCGGATATTTCACAGACTATTATTTTGCTCTGAAAATACATTTGTTGATATATTATCATGCTGTACCACATATACTTTACATTTCTAAATGAGTTATTTTTAGAGAATTATACAATGTTGGTTATTAGATGAACTAAAAATTCACCCATAAATCCATTATCATAGCAGACAATAGTTTTCTTAAAAAGTAGTAGGTTGTTGCAATCTATCTATATATGTACATACAACTGAATATACATTCTTCAGATAACATGGTATTATAATTTTCCATGGTGGTACATAGTTCTTATAGCCAACACTTAATATAGGTGATTAAAAATACATATTCTTTAATTAAAATATTGACAATACTTTAAAAATTGTTAATCGTTTGAATATATCTGTGTATTTTGTTTCGGTCTGTGTTTTATCTGTACTCTAAAACTACCATGCAATTCACTATCCTGTTTTTGGCACTTAGCATGAGACTTTTTCTTGTTTATTACATAATCATCAATCACAGAATTTTAATGATTGCATTACATACCATTTAGTAGATTTACCAACAGTATATTTAAGCATTCTTTGTTGACATTTAGTTTCCTTTAATTTGCTATTATAAAAATGCTATTATAGACATCTTCCTGCCTGAAGCTTTTTCTTTAATTGGATTGTTGCACTAGAACATTACTGGATCAAAGGCTAACCAGTATTCCAGCTTCTGATGTTGTTGCCAAATGGGTTCCAAAAGTATTGCATTGATTTACACAGCTACGAACATTGTACAAGAGAGCCAACTTCTCACAATTCTCGATAATAATTATTAATTTAATAGTTTTCATTTTTATTAAATTAATAGTGAAATTAATTCCTTAATGTGTTTACTGTTTTTTTCCATTTTGTGAATTGTCTGTTTACATAGTCCATGATCTTTTTCAATTTAACTTTCAGAATAGTGTTTTTCTGATTGGATTATATGAAACTTGGTATAAGTATTACTGTGAATATTATTTTTCCTCAGACTTCTTGCCTTTTTATTTTTTTGACACTACAAAACTGTCATTTTTGGTAAATAATCCATCTTTTCCTTGGTGATTTCTATCACTTAGAAAGTCATTTCTTCTTTGAAGAATGGGTTAATATTCAATCCCACATTTTTCTAAATTATTTGTGACATATAAAAGCAACTTCTCAAGTAATGTGAAATCTCTGTGGAAAGCTTAAAATATAAAAATATTCAGGAAAGGGAAAAACCCAATAAAATAATCAGAAATCCTGCTTCCCAGAGAAAATCATAGGTAACGTTTTTTGGTATGAATCCTCTTAGACTATTTATACTGTAAATGTAGAAAAATAGACAATTATACACATTTTACAAAAATTGTATTGCATACAGAGCATGTATTGTTATATAAGCTAAACACATGTTCCTAAATCAAAATATAACAACATCTTTCCGTGGCTCTAGATGTTGCTCAGAATTTCAAATGGCTACAGAGCATTTCTTTATATATCTGACCATTCTTTTAACATTGGACATTTGGATTTTCTTCTGTTATAAACAAATCTGAGGTCAACCATCTCGTACAAACATTTTTCTTACTCGTCCAGTTCCCAGCAGGGGGATTTCTGGGATCAAAGTATTTTTAAAAATATTTTTGATTATTTTCCCGAATTGGCTTTCCAAAGGTTGTACTAATTTCAACTGCAGTCAGTTAAATTTCACAGCGCCTTGCTTCCTATGTCTGCATGACTCTTTTTAATCTTTATCAGTCAGATAAGTAGAAGATAAAGATGTCTTATTGCTGCTTTAATTTGTATTCTTAGGTGATTAATGAAGTTGAACCCTTCTTCAAAGATATTGCCCATTTGTATTTCTACTTTTGTTCATATTCTTAGCCCACTTCGTATTAAGGTTTTATACCTTTCTATAACTTGTTTTATAATTTAAAAATCTGGTGCAGAATGCTCACCCCGACCCCTTTTTATGGAGCATACTGCCTTGCAATCAATTTTTAACCTGAGAATTAAGGGAAAAAAGTACTCTCTGTGCACAGAGCAACTTTACAATTGCTGCCGTCTCCACGTGTAGGAAAACCATCGTCCTGTTATTCTGAGCATGGAGTTACAATTTCTATCAAATTGTGGGAACTGTTAGCAAGTAAGGGCAAAAGCTACATTAAAGTATGCATGGGGAGCCATTTCCTACTAAAGGTGATGTTATCTTTTTATGTCCGTCACGTGAGGGAGAGAAAGGTATCAGAGACCCAGAAGCCAGGATTGAGAGAAGGGATCCTAAGTGGGAAACAGAGGTGGTAGGTGGCTCTTGACCACAAAGATGTCAAGACTCTAAGTTGTGGGTGTAAAAAGGCCCCGTGATCATAACTCAACGTGGAGCTTCCCAGGGCACCTTCAGCGGGAAGGATGCCTGGAATAGTTGGACTAATAGATGCCCTGCCGTGGGGGAGGAACACTGAGGATCAAATTGGCAACTTGGACTACAGACGGCTAATTTTTAATAATTGAGCCACCAGTTTACAGCTGGGCAATAGTTATCCATAATAAAGACTATATACTGCAATTTCCCTTGAAGCTGTTTGTAGCCGTGGGACTGACTTCTGACAAAAGGAACATGACGTGCAGAGGCAGTATCCACCCCTTCTGGGAAATGCCCTTAAAGAGAATGAGGATGCTCCTTCCTCTTTTTTTTGCTGTCCAGAATATGGATTTGATGGTGGGACAATGTAGTGGACACTGTTGATGTCCTGTTTAGCTCCCCTTTACTGGACTGGGACACCCATCCTCCAGCAGCTGAGTGTGTTGGCAGCTGGTATATCACTGTCTCCTTCTCAGAGAATTGTCTTCCGTCAGTCTTTCTTTTTAGAAGGGACACAGCTGTTTCAGGGCCTCTGTTTTGGACTTCGAGGTGGAAACCATGTATTGAGGATAGTAGAACAGCAGGGTTGACTCTTTCTCTGAGGATTATGACTGTCTGCCTCTAGAATTTTATGTGTGAAGGGCCTTGGAAGTACTTGGAAAGTTAAGAAGAGTGACCACAGCCTATTGGTTCCATTTGCTTTTGTGAGGGGAAAAAAAAAAATCATTCCATGCTTGTGCCAATGATTGCAGGCTCTTTTCAGCAGAGGATTTTCCTGGAAGTGTCACCTAGTAGATGATTTCAGCAGGCAGAAACTTGACCATCTGACTAGGCATTCAATATAGTGATTAAGCATGAGCTTCCGTGCTCAGGCAGAGTTAGAATCCTGGCTCCATTGCTTTCTCTCTCTGTGATTTTGACATTTCTCACTTGTAAAATAGGCCTAATATTACCGACACCGTAGGGCTGTTATTAGGATTTAGTATGTAAAACATATCATATAATGCTTAGTATAAATGGGTGTAAGTAGAGCCATTTTCCCCATGAGGATAAATTCCTTTGCAGTTTTAGGACAAGAAAATGAGATATTTGGAAACTTTTCAGAAACTCTTTCCAAACTAGTTCTTTTAGATCATTCCCATTCTCTTTAAGGACATTTCCCAGAAGGGGTACATTGGATTTGCTGACAGCTTTTCCCATAGATGTTTTTTCATGGAAGAAAGGAAGCTGGAACTTAAATCTGTTATCTTCACAGTTTACTGAACCCTGATTAGCAGCTGGAAGAGCCTCTGAAGTAGCCAACCCTTTTTGTTGTTCACTGAATAGCTGCATGGCCTCCATATGAAGCCACCACTCTGTCTAAATGAAAATCTACATCAAAATCAAGAGCTGTTGAAGTTCCCAAACTTGATTGGACAATGTGAATTTGAAAGAAGAGCCATTTCTTAAGATAAGAAGATTCAAAGAGCCCAGTGAGGCCATAGGTTGAGGAGAGAATGCAATTGAGGGTTAGGCATTAGGCCTTAAAGGTAGGTGGCATGAGTCTGGGTCCCCTGTCCTTGAAATTTACTAGGATTTTGTTGAGGCTAATCGTGAATATACCATTTCCATTATACAAGAAATCTGTGCTATGCATAGTCATACTCATACCTTGGTGGATATGACAATACCCAACTCTTGAAACATAGCTCCAGGTGCAGCATCATTTGATGTCCTGCACAGTAACTGTTTTTCAGATGGAGAGTAGTTCTCTGCTAAAGAAGGCCTTGTCCTGGAACCTCTGGGACATGTGGAGCAACTGTCCTGTTGAGGCTTGCCAGAGACTCCCTGGAGCATCCTTATCCACTACAGCTACCCTTATCAGCATTGCTTACACTGGGTCACATAGACTGTACGGGGGCAGTTTCTACCACGGGCTGGACCTCCTCTGGGTTCTGGCCACATCTGAAACTGTGGCAGCCTTACAAGTCACCACATAGAGCCAGCAGTTGCAGTGCCTGGCTCATATATCCTTGGCAGTGACTTGTACACATCAAAAGCTGTTCACTCTGAATACCCACGACCCTCTGCAGGTTTAGAAGCATTCACAGCCCATGCACAGAGCAAACCAGAAGTGTCAGAGAATTCATTCCTCTGGAAGCAACTCTCAAGCAATTACAGATGGCTTAACCACTTGTTTGGGATGATTTTGAGGTGTGTTCTACATATTCTCCCAGAATTCCCCAGTAGGATTGAGCCTCAGGTGCCCAAGATGGTAATCTTGATATAACACATCCTTTTTTAAAAATTAATTAATTAATTTATTTATTTTTGGCTGTGTTGGGTCTTCGTTTCTGTGCGAGGGCTTTCTCTAGTTGGCGGCGAGCGGGGGCCGCTCTTCATCGCGGTGCGTGGGCCTCTCGTTGCGGAGCACAGGCTCCAGACGCGCAGGCTCAGTAGTTGTGGCTCACGGGCCCAGTAGCTCCGCGGCATGTGGGATCCTCCCAGACCAGGGCACGAACCCATGTCCCCTGCATTGGCAGGCAGATTCTCAACCACTGCGCCACCAGGGTAGCCCATAACACATCCTTTAATGATCCTTCCCTTTCCTCTCTAATTTTCTTAGTTTGCCCTTTCAAATAAACTGCTTGTACTACTCACATATTTATCTTGGCAACTGCTACTGGGGAACCCAACCCAAGACATGTGATAAATAAATAAAAGCAGTAGTCTATGGACAGTAAATGCTGCTTCCAAAACCCAAAGACACTCAGAAATCACTATGCCACTTTCTTGAATGTATGATGTGCATGATATAATGACCAGCCCAGAGCAACTAGCTCTTAGCCTTAGAAGAGATGTCCTGGGGGGCCTGGAGATAGTACCTGTATCCGTTGTATCTCTAAACAACTTGAATGATGTGGCAGCTTTCCAAGACCCTTAGGCTCTGGCATACAGATGGTTCTTGGGCATCTTGCTAACTTGGTCCAGCTAACGTGTTGTCATTAATATAGTGGACTACCATAAAGTCCAGTGGAATCTCAAGAAGATCAGGGTCCCTACAAACGGTATTAGGATGGAGAACAGGAGAGTTATTGATAACATAACTCTGGGGTAAGATAGTCAGCATGTATTGCTGTTCCTGTGACCTGAAGCTAAGCTGCCTTTCATTCTCCTTAGTGTTGTGAATTAAGTAGAATACATTTGCCACATTGATGGCTGCTTACCAAGTGACAAAAGCTGTATTGATCTCACTAGTGAAAATGGCACATCTACTAGAGCAGCTGTGATGGGGACACTTACCTGGATGAGTTCATGGTAATTCACCATCATCTGTCACAGTTAATCTCATTTATTTAGGAGTCAGACAATTGAATTGAACAGGGATGTGATAGGGATCCATATACCTGTATCCCTTAATTTTTTTTTTTTTTTTTTTGCAGTGGTGAGATATTGCTTCTCATGTTATAATCTTGGTTGGGCAAGGTTGGGGTAGTTTCAGGTGCTTCCACTTGGCTTTTCCCACCATAATGGCTCCTACTATACATGTCAGGTTACAAATGTGATGATTCTGACAGCTGCTAAGTACTTTAATTATACACTCAGGGCTTGGGGACATAAGCCGTTGTTGTAAGTGTGAGGTAAAATTAGGATATATAGTAATGTAACACCTGACCTTCAAAGGCCCTACTCTAACTAGAGCACCATGCTGACATTTGAGTCCTCTGCTATTAGTATCAGCTCAGACTCTGTATCTATTGGTCTTCAAAAAGCCCGTGTTCCTTTTCCCCAGTACACAGTTGCCATGGCAATTAACTTAAAGTTCCTTGGGGAAATATCAGAGGAACATTGACCATTGTACTTATAGTGGCACTGCAAGATCTTTCCTCAAGAAGACCTGATCTCCCCTCCAATAAATGGTCTCTGGGAGGGTAAAGGGGTTAGATCTGGGTGAGGGACTTTTATTTTCTGTTGTGATGGTTGATGTCAGTTGTTTGCTCTCTGTGGCACTGTACTCAGCAGCCTATCTCAATAAGCTTTTATTGGTCTAGTGATTATTTGGCTGTGCTGTCAAATGCAAATTCTGGACATCAGAGCAATATTTAAATCAACAGTGAGGGTTATTTTATACCTATAAATGTATAATCCACAATGCAAATGTAACAATTGTGAATATGTATGGAATAATACAGGCTAAAATTAGTCGAAGAAAAAAGTTAGAAACACAAGGGTCCACTGGTAGGTCCTTTAACACAGCTTTATCTGATGGATCAAATAGCAACAATTAAATACATTTGGGGAAGATTTTCATAATAAAATGATTAATAACACTGTATGGAATATTAAACTCTAGGAAGAGAAAATGCACTTACTTTTTAAGCACCTGTTAAGCATACTAGGCTAGTGAGGACCATTCTTAATGTGGAAAATATTTATGTATTCCTTGATTGTAAAATTTATAGTATGGGCAACCTACTGTGAGTTCAAGTGGATGAGTGAGTGGATGTGGTTGTAAAATGATAGAGCCAGGGTAGATATCTAGTAGGCAAGGAATATGGTGGATGGGTGTTTTTGGAAGGCCGATTGGGTTGAGTCTGGAAAATTGGAGCACATTTTGTCTTTCTTTTTTCTGCTCAGCCCTCTTCAAAATACTGTTTGATGAGTTGGGGTGGATTAATAAAAAGGTGCTTTTCACTGGAAAGCTACAGTGTAGTTAAAGGTGTGGTCTTTTTCTATGGTTGAGTTTTCAAGTTGAAAGTTGGTTCTTTGAGCTGGTAACATTAACCCCTCAGATATGGTGCATCTCTGAGCAGAAGGATTGCATTCTGTTTGGTTAAATTAGTTGGCAAATGTAAAGCTATTAGTAAGTGCCCAATAAAAGATAATTATTATTCATCAGCGCCCTGCCTTCCTATCTTCCAAAGCCCCATCATCCTCAGCATCTGGCTCAAGTCTCTTCCTCCAGAACACTTCTCTGGATGCTCCAGCGCAATCCGCTACAGTATCTGTCATGCATTTCATCATTTACTTGTCTTCTAATTGTTTCCCAGTGTTATTATCCCTTGTGCTATACTGCAAGCACTTGAAGGCACAGTGCCAAGTTTGTACAGACGCTGTAGCTTAGAGCAAGTAGTATGGCATTGTAATTAAGTGTATGTTGCTGGTGCAGACTGCTTGGGTTCAAAACCTGGCTCTTCACTAAATAGTTGTGTGATCTGGGGCAAGTTATTTAATACATATCTCAAAGCCATTCATATATTTGTGTATACAGGTTTTTCTTTCTTTCGAGTTGTTTTCTTCCCAGCAATGGGATTACTAGGTCAAAAGGTACTTAAGGTACTTCTTACATCTGTGTGATGTAGTAGGTTAGATTTATCTCTATGCCTCAGTTTCATCTAAAATGGGGATAACAGATTCCCTCATCGTGTGACTCTGACAATTAACAGATAAAATGCATAGTCTTTGGCAAATAGGAAACAAGTGTTTGGCTGTTATTGCTAACTATTATTAGTTTTGATTGATTGAAATAGTTGTGCTAACATTTCCTTTTAAACAGATGCTCTTTTGGTCGAAAGATAGAGAGGAAGTTTGAAAAAGAGTTTGTAAACGCAATTATTCACTTAAGTGAGGCTTTTGTATCATCTCAGGTTTGCCGCAGGGACCGTGGTGTGCCATGATCGTACTCTGCGTTGTGCATTATCTAAGGTTTGAAATTTTGCATTCATTCCTGACTATCCATATCCACAGTTAATTAAAAGAGTGCTGACTTCGGTATGGTGGCAGCTTTTCACAAGGTCTACTTAAAACATGAGCTATAAAAGTTGTTTAGGTAATCTAGAGGGGGGTAAAAGGAAGAAAGTAAAAAACGATTAGATAGAAAATCTTGAATCTTTTTTTTTTTTTTTTTTTTTTTGCGGTATGCGGGCCTCTCACTGTTGTGGCCTCTCCCGTTGCGGAGCACAGGCTCTGGACGCACAGGCTCAGCGGCCATGGCTCATGGGCCCAGCCGCTCCGCGGCATGTGGGATCTTCCCGGACTGGGGCATGAACCCGTGTCCCCTGCATCGGCAGGTGGACTCTCAACCACTGCGCCACCAGGGAAGCCCCCAAAACCTTAAATCTTTCTCTGCTTCATAAGACCAACTTTCTTCTTGCCCGTATAAACAGTTCACTTTTAGAATAGAACTTATGGAATGCAGACCTAAGATGGGAAGGCAAGATTCAATTTGTGGGGTCATGCTTGGTGAGAAAAATGTTGCCAGAAATAATATTTGAAGAAGGATTACATTCTGAATCCTGCTCAGTTTCTTACTTCCTGGCAAAATAAATTACAGTGCTGGGTAGGTCTTAAGCCCTCCCTGTGCCAAATGCCAGAGTTGATATCTGATGAGGTTCTATTCCGGGCTTTTTACACACACTTTAAATGGCTGCCAGGACACTTGCCTTTTCACTACATCTCTGTAGAGCAGTAAAGCTCATGGCTTGATGTGCCACGAGCTGCAGAAGGGAGTGGATTTTGACAACTTGATGGGTCCAAAGATTCAGCAGAGGCAGAGGTCAGCTGGCAAAAGCAAAAGAGACACAGTCCCATGGTGGGACACTTAGAAATGACTTTCATTTCCCTTATGGGGGTAAGGAAAAGACTCTGTCCCTGCTCTAAAAAAGGTAAAGGAATATGGTCAGTTTTGGTGAGGATTTGAAATAAGCTTTTATATGTATACACATATAAAGTATATGTAATTATGTATACATGTTGCTGTATATCATATATAATATTATACATATTATAATTATTATATTACATATAAATTGCATATACGCATATATTATACAATAGAGATGTAGTGAAAAGGCAAGTGTCTTTAAAGGCAAGCCATTTAAAACGTGTGTAAAAAGCCCAGCGTAGAACCTCATCGGATATCAACTCTGGCATTTGGCAGGGGGAGGGCTTAAAACCTGAATACATTCATACACACACACAAATATTCACTTACATATACTTTTTATCTTTTGTGTTTTTGGCCATATTCAAAAAGGAAAAAAGGCTGAGCATAGATTAAAACATTATTTGGTAACATTTATTGCTAAATACTGAACTCTGAATCTGCAGCTACCAAACAGGATTATAAGCCTGTTTAATTCACATCATCAGTTTGTTGAACGTCCACTGTGTGGGCGCTGATCTGGTCTGTTGTCAACACTCTTTACAAGAATCTTGAAGCCAAGTCAGGATGGTCAGCCTAGATTATGTTGTAATATGATGCATATGTAATTGAGATCATTGGAGGAAGAGGAAATATTTTTTCAAATAGTTGAGCAAAAGAAATGCTACAGCATGCCTAATGACAATAAAAACATCACCAAAACAATACAACTTCAATCAATGGATTTGGTCTTAGGAGAGAAGGCAGAGTTATGGCTAGTAATTTGTGTCCTTCAGAACTGTGAGGCAAGAGGCACATGAAAATATAGCACGTTCAGCAAAACCTCTCTATTTCTGTCAACTGTTGGACAGAAATGCGTTTCCTGAAAACTCATGGAAAAGCCATTCTGAACCCTAACTCGTGGACCCTTGTTATGATTGTGAAGAAAATAACTTTTAAAACCTGATACATTCACTTATGCACAAAGGTATATTTTTACAGTATTTCAAAAAAGGTAAATTAGGAATATTCTTATATTCCAAATGCCCTGGTATTATTTTATTTTGCCATAAATTGCATGTATCCCAATGTGATTGAAATCCTACCAGGGTTTGAAGTTATAACCGCAGCTAATGTATTTGAAAAAATAAAAAGCTTTTTGTCAGTATGGTTTCTGCTTCAAACTGCAAGACGCAGTTATTCTCCAAGATAGAAGGACCTCCCTTTTTTTTTCTTTTTTTTTTTGACAAAAACCTTAAAAGACTAAGTAGGAAATAACACACACTCAGTGAGACATTTTAGCCAAAAAGGAATAATTGAATACAAGTGAGAAAAGGGATTTATTTTAAATTAAAGACTTTTGACAGGCCAGCCAAAGAACAAAGGGCTGTATTCTATATTACCTATTTTCCCAGGGGTTCCAGCCTCTCATGGACTTCAATGGGAGGGCTACTCACAGGAGGGAGGCCTGGAGCTGAAGAAATGTGGATCAAAGCAATCAGCTTAAAGCATCTCAATCTGCCTTCGATAGGCCGGCTGTTCAGAAAGTTCTATGGCCTTCCACAGTCATGCCGGCTTTTTCTGAAATGGCAGTTGCAAGATAGTTAAGTCCCATTCTGAATGACTGGGTCTGGTTTAAAATACTCTGCTAGGTTTCTTTTATATTTACACCAGTTACATGGGGTCTTAATGGGTTGAGTAGTGATAATGGACTTTTGGTTGATGGAAAAGAGGGAAGCAGCATAGAAATGATGGTTTCCTGGCTGAATAGCATTAAGAAGGTACTTCTTACTTGGGACTAGGTTTGGCTTTGGCCTGTCTGTGCTGACAAAGTGAGCCAGAGAATGGGTGTGATGCTGAGGATAGAACAAAAGATTTGGGACCCATCAGATATGCGTCCGAGTCTAGCTTTGCCAGTTCACAGCAAGATGATCTTAGACAAGCCTCCCCCTATCTCTGGGGGCTCAATTTTCTCACTTAAAGTGGGGCTAATAATACCTACCTCAGGAAGTTGGGGTGAGGATTAAGTGATAGAAAGGACTTGAGAGGGAAAAGCAAAATGAGTGCGACTCAGTATTTTACACTAAATACGCATCAAGTTTTTCTGAAGACTTCAGCTTCTATGGCTTCAGAGCTGGGTTCACGTTCTAGCGCTACCACTGCTTCAGCCGTGACCTTGGTAAGGCTCTTTGATGTCTCTGAACTTCGTGTGGTGCCTCAGTAAAATGTAGATGCATCAAAAAAGTGTATATGCTACCTCAAGTATTTGTTAAAAATAGTAAAACAAACACAAAATGTACAATTAAAAACCCATAAATGAATGAAACAAAAGGTATTTCATACAGAACTTGGAACACAGTAAGGTCTCCAAAAAAGTTCTATTATTGTGATCGAGCTCTCCGTTAGTCTGTTTGGCTATTTTTCTAAACCAGTTCCCAAACTCTTCTCCAGAACCTGAATCTCCTTTCTCTTTCATTGCATCCTCTTTTCCAGCCCTGATAAAGAGACAGGCTATGGCATCTGCATTGTAGAACAGCTCCTTGGTCTACACTCAGTGTCTGAAAACAACATGAGCATCTGCAGTGGAATTGGGTGCAACATCATGATGCTGCACTTTGCAACATCCAACCCCTTCCCTCTGGGCCATTCTGGTTTCATTCCTTTGGGATAACAGAAATGATGGTTTTCAAATCAAATAGACTGGATAATAGTTTATAATTTTGATGTGCTCCTATAGAAAAGTATATACAGAATGATTATGTGTTCTGTATATTCCAGATTTTCCAGAGTGACCATGTATTGCTTCCTTACTCATGACAAACAACAACAAAAAAGACAATAAAAAATATGCATAAACTCAGAACAGATCTTCCCTTACTCTTCGCTTCCTCCCAGCCAAACACCTCAAAATTAATGCATTCTATGAGCTGAAGGATTTGTTACGCCACTTAGCAAAAAAAGATAAGCATGTAGATCCTTTGCATAGAATGATGGTAGATGCCGAGGCTGCGGTATCTGCACCAGCCCTCCCTGTCTGGCTAAACTCCTTTCAGGAAATGATGGTGTATGTATATTTTCTGAGAGACGTAATGATGACAGAATGACGTGGGAGAGACTTTCATTTTTCCATTTCTCTTAGTCTCTGTAAATCCCAAAGTTTCTTGAGAATAGTTCAGGGTAGAGTAGATAAAGTCAACTTCTTGTGCTGTCTATGTGGTGTGGTGGAATTTATGATGGACTTGTAGGAAGACAACTTGAATTCTATGAAGTTGTTGCTTAATAATCACAAAAGCTTGCATAAGTCACTAAATTTCTTTGGGATGCAGTTTTCTCATTTGTAATTTTGGTATATTAATTAATATTTGTCTTTCCAAACACATAGACCACTTGTGAGATTCAAATGAGAAAACCATTAGGGGAGCCATATTACACAATGGTGAGACATCGTTCGGTTGTATATGCAGTATGTTTATTCTCTGCCAGTGCCTGTTTATCATCATGTGAGTATCCTGTACACATAACTCATGCGTGCTTAAAGCTCATGAGCATTATGAACCAATGATGTGTAAGTCTTAGATATACCTGAGTAGAATTTTATGCACTGCTTGGGATCTAGCGGCATTAAATAGCTTACGCAAATGAAAGTTACCTTATTTTTATCACTGGGAAAGTTTCCAGGACGGTATCAACGCACGCTAAAATTTCCTACATGGAATGTAATCCTGAAACCTCTGCTACCTTACACTTGGGCTCACGACTTCCATATGATTTGCCTCTCACTTATAAAAAAGCCACAGGTCTTGTCAGGCAAATTCCAAAGTGACATTCAGCAGTGAATATTTGGATTCAGTTTGGGTTTTGCTTTCAGCCTGTCACAGAAAACTACAAAAAGCATGGACACGCGTATGCTCCCCTTTCCCACTTTTTTTCTTCCTCTAGAGCTTGACTAACATGTTCGTTTCAAAACCACTAACACACATATTCACTTAGACACCTTCAGCAGGATTCTTAAGATATTGCTTCCCACATGTGGATCATAGATCAATCTAACTATATAGCACTGCCCTTGGTGATCGTCTCTCCTGAAACCATGTGGAATACTCATCTTCTCTAATCCTGGTCTATAGTATTTCCAAAGTACTTTACAAGCCCAGAGTAATGGCTTCTAATGCTTTGCAGCAGCTGAGCTGGTAGCACACATGATATCTTAAATGTAACAATCAAAGGAGCAGGCAGGATCTTGGTATTTCCGCAGGCTTGCAGATGTGCTGTGTCCAGGTCCAGAGTCTGTAATGTCAATTTTAGACAAAAGAAGTTTAAAACAAAGTAAAGTCTCCCTGCTTTGTGTCAACAACTGAACTAGGGTGAGAGAAGGCTTCCCAGTAGGGAGACTACATGTATTGTATATCAGTTATCTGACCCATACAGTAATTTTTTTGGGGGTGTGTATCCGTGAGCAGCCTTGCTCAAGATTTATGTAATGGAGGGCATTGTTTTATTAATCTGCACCATGTGGGACTCTCCAGGTGCTAAGCTTTGATCTGCCTGCCCTCTGGTGCATTAAGTTTTCCAGTACTCATTGACAGTGATGTTTGTGATTTAAAGCACTCTTTTCCTTACTGCAGAGGGGTGGGGGAAACAAAAAGGGTTCAGATAACTCTACCTTAAACCAGAGACCCTTGACTTCTTCCCTTGTTTGGTCTCTGTTTGGTATAAAATTCATCCTGATTCTGTTTAGGAGAATTTGATCAGCACTCCAAGGAGTAAAAGAATATCTTTCTGAAACATTTTATGGCACATTAGATTACTGCTGGAAATGCCGGACGTGGCTAACTAGGGAAGCTTGGCTTTGGTCAAAGTGGTATGAGAAGACGGAAAGTGAATGGCAATTTTCTATTTTTCCTAAGAGTGAAAGGGATAATGGGGTGGGAGGGATAAAAAGAGATACAGACATTCGGAATCCAAGTCTGCCATGACCCTAACAGCATTAGGAACAAAAGGATAACATTTTTCTAATAAAGAAAAATGATGAAGCTATCTGATTTGTTGTATTTCAGGGAATACGGTATTACATTGGAGGAAAACGTAAGGAAATATCAAGCAGGTTAAGGGCAATATAATATATACTCATCACGGGTACAGACTCTGACATCAGACTGTGTGTTCCAAGCCCCATTTCTGCTGTTTACTAGTGTCAGTTTTCCGACCTGGAAAATGGGGATAATAATAGTACTATCGCCCAGGTTATTGAAAAGATTAAATGAGCACTTAGAATAGGGCTTGTACATTCTAAGTGCTTTGTGTTTGCTAAGACCTTTGGCTGCAGTACCTGTGATTTGTGAGATGAATTCCTATTTTCCTTATTCTTTTTTCTATTATTAAATAGTAGAGGCACAGTGCCATTCTGGGGTCATGGAGTCCTTATGGTTCTGCGAGGTCATCCCTCGGTGGAGAATTCGAGGCCATTCTCTCTTGAAGGTAGTGGGGACACCTTCTTCCCCAAACCTCTCCATAGGAGAATACAAAAAGTGTGCTCTCACATCTATCACCACAGATTCATTTCACCTCTTCTTAAACTTCATATAAATGGGATCATACACTAGATACTCTTCTGTGTCTGGCGTTTTCATTCAATAACAAAGATTCTTGCATATTTTTGCTTATCTGAGTAGTTCACTCTTTCCCACTGCTGTGTAGAATTTCCCTGTGTGAATACATCACAATTTCTTTGCCATTCCACTTTTAAGTTGTTTTCAATACTAGAAATAAAACTTGAACATTACTTTAAGAAAGACATTTTAATAGTATCCTCTATCAACAGTGTAATTTTGTAGTGATGTATATACTAACGTCTTCTTGTTACAGTCAAGTTGAGTTGAATTCAGGAAGCCTTTATGTTCTATAAGCATTTTTTTTTGGTCTTTCCTGTCTAAAACAGGTTGTCTTTTAAAGAAGGGTTTAATTTTCATTGCTTGGGTCAGTGCCAGCTACCTTCATTAATAGTGATAGTTGGGTGAACAGTAACGAATGATGATCAGGTGAGATTCATCTTGCTGTTTGCAAAACTGTCGAGTGATTTCATGACTCATTTGGTCTAGCTCAAAAGAAAGATGGAAAATGCCAAGACAGGGAAAGATTCATGTTTCTAAACTAGTGTATATAGGATAATCAGGGTCTTTCTAGTGAAGGCTCTATATCTTTATTCATTTTGGGAAGGTGAGTGTAGGATACTTTGAAGCCAGCTCAGTTGCTAGACACAGGTATTCTAGGATTCCATTGCTTGTTCCTATAATGTTAGGCAGAAATTGAGGCAGTTTTTCCCAGAAGAGTAGAAAGAAGGGAGAGAGGGCATATCTTACACTCAGACAGCCAGAGCCTGTCCTGCATTCTTCATCAGCTGTCAGTGCTGGAGACCCAAGTCATGGGGGTAACACAGTTGGAAATGAATGGAACGGTTGAGGGGGTTGGGTACTAAAGGTTAGGGTCTAGCAGCCCCATTTCCCCCTTCAGGATGCACAGAAATGGAGAAATGGCCTCATGAGACTTCGTAGTACTTGACAGTGGCCAAAGAGAGGAAAGGAAGGCAGAGGAGAGTGCCAGAAAGTCCTGAAGCTTTTTCTTTAGAAAAGTGCATTAAATTAGACTGCTTTGTTAGGCCCTGGAAGAGGGTTCTCCATGAACTTGGGACTTTAGTGCAAAAGCTGGGAAAGTCCTGGGCAGAGCAGGGCCTCAGCAGCTCCCTCAGTGTTCTAGATGATGTGCACTGTAAAGGATCATCTAATCCAGTAGTTTTAAAGTTTGTTTTGCGGAAGACCAGCCTCCCTTCTTTTGAATACAAAATCTTAGGCATCGTTTTTAGAAACTCAAACTGATGAAGCAAGCTGCCCTGTTCAAAGCAGGATGGGGGTATGGAAGTTTAGGGACGTCTCCATCTAGCCTAATCAGTTATTTATCACCACAGTAATGCTCCACAAGCACCCACCCTAAAACTCCGTGGATAATTCAACAGTAATTTCTTCTCATGGTTCTTCAGGTTGGTGGGGTGACTGTTTCATGCTGTGGGTCTGCAGGTAATCTGGCGTGGCTCTTCTCCCTGTGTTTCATGTTGGGGACCAGGCTTCCCAGAGTAGGTTGTCATGGTGATGCCAGAAGCAGATTTAAAGCCTCTGTTAATGTCTTACCTATCAACATCATGTTGGTCAAAACAAGTCACATGATCAAGGCACAAGTGAGAGGACAGGGAAGTACACTCTTCCCTTCATTAGGGCATGGTGAGGATGTGGGTATGTGCTACTGCCATAGGGGAGTGCAGAAGTGAAGCCACCACCGTACCCATGTAGCACAGTGTGATCACCAGTGGGGAAAATGACACTCTCCTCCCCTCTGCCCACTCTACAGCCTACGTTGAGGAACCCGAGGTCCAGACCTGCCTTGGCACCTGGAGGCTCCAGGCAGCACCTGGTGGAGGTGATGGCAGTGACTAGCAAGACTGATGGTGCTTGGTAAGGGCAGCTGGACTGTGTTCTGGAAACTGTGACAAGTGCTGCAAGCGGGTTAGTATAGCAGATATTCAGAAGACGGCACTGGTAACAGGAGGTAGAGCAGGAGAGAAAGGGCCAGACCTTACATGGCTGAAAGGACTTGGAAGAACACATGAAACACTGCTAGAGACGCCTAGAAACAACCAGGAATGACTTTGGGTGGCTGTACTAATTGTTGAAGGTCATTTATTGCTGTTAATGTAACACCATATATCCCAGGCTGACATGGTCTGGGGAAACACGAATTTCAGTAATCAGACATAGAATCTCAGAGTTGAAAAGGACCTCCAACCCATGTAACACAACCCCTACTCCATAATATCACAGGTAAGTGTTATTTACCTTCTGTTTGGACACCTCTGATGACAGACGATCCACTCCCCGTAAGGCAGCCATTCTGCTCTAGACAAATGACATTGACAATGACCTTGAGTGTGTGATATGCAGGATTAGAAAACATGAAATAAGATATCAGGGAGGCAAAAGTCCAGAATGAGAGGAAGCTTGTGAAAAATTGCTAATTTAGAGAAAAGATCTTTTTGTTGTGTTTAGAGAGAGGATGAGGGAGAGACCAACAGAAGCCAGAAAGAATGAGAACTATTTTTCTCTTTTCATTGCATGTTCGTTGTCAATTTGAAAATGAATTAATGTGATTAAAAGAGAGTAGAATCTGGGAAGTGGAGAATGTAAGGTCATAATTGTTCCTAAGGGATTGTGTCTGTGGGCATGTAGGGTAGAAAAAGACTTTTGGGGTGAGATCTGCCAAGTGATTCTACTACGGATAGACACATCTGACACGTAGCTTAAGTTTGACCCTGGTTTACACATTCTCTTTCCTATCTTATGAATTCCCCTCATAGGTAAGGGAGCATACAGACAAGGCTAAGTCTACCCCGGAGTAATGTCAACTAAAGAATAGAAATGTTATCCTCTAGTCCTGCTCTAATAAGCCCACCTTGAGAGCTGATACAAACTTGATGATCAGTCCAGGCTATAAGCCTGAAGGTGGTTTTCATAGTTAGGAACTTTGCCCTCGGTATTTAACTTTTAGGGAGTTGGGAGCCAAAGCAGCTCTCAGGTTGTTTCAACAATAACACCAAGATCAGCTGTCGAATCAGTCAGGGGGAGAACTAGTCAGACTGGTTATTCAACTTATATCATAAACCGACCAAAGGAACAACCACCACCAACAATAAAGTTTAAAGACTGATATTTTAAACTTTTCAGCAAGCTGTGTTGACATGTAGCTACAACCTTCATGTGCAAACCACTTCAAGCAGAGTGAGTTTTAAAAGCTGTAAACTAAAATCACATTTCTTTTGCAAGCCCTCGAAACCTTTGAGGAACACATCAGTCAGATATTCTCTATGGAGAATTCCAAATTTCGTCAGCGAACTTAGAGTTCAAAAAGAAATTAAAGCAGAAACTGAAACTGATTTTAGACTAGCGATTTACTGCCTGCCGGGGGCATGACCACTTTGTTGTTTACTCGATTTCATAAGGCACCCTCTCTCCTAAACCTTTCCTCTCAAGACCTGGGTTCAAATCCAGTCACCACGCTAATCAACTGCAGATGGATTTCTCTGGTATGTCCTATGCCTCCATGTGGGGATCCATACTAGAGCCAGACCCCAGTGTGTTCTGGCCGGGGTGCAGTAGAGTGAATGCTTAAGGATGCTGACGGCAGCAGGCTGGCTCTTCGGAGAGATGTAGCTTCATAAAAGTGGCCCAGAGCTGAGATCTTTTTCAAAATCAAAATTAATAACGTCAATTTTGATTAGATATATTTTGTTCTGAAATATCCATTGTACGAAATTTCTCAAAACCAAGATTGAGACATAAATCTGTGTTGAGAATATTAGGAATAATTATTACCATATTAAAACATACATAAACGTTTAGTCAACGATAAACTTGGCTAAGCTAAATATCTGTGGTTCTAACCACATTAGGGGGAGACCCGAGGTTGTCTCCAGGATCCAGTTTGTATATGTTCCTGTTTACTGTCTATGGAAATATCCACGAAGACTTTGGGACTGTGGTTGCATCCTGATTTTGGGCGGTGCCTGGGTGCTATGATGCTCACTACTGTGCAACATTTTGAGATGGTCAGAGTCACCTCTATGATCAAAGGAGAAGCAGAGGACGTTCACCCTGCCTCTGTGTCCTGATAAGAATATGATTTTTATGGGATTCACACATTCTTCAGGAGCCGTTACCTGAAAGAACTAAAAAACCTTGGAGCTGCTATTGGTGATTAGCAGAAATATTGCCCTCTAGAAGAAGGGCTGAGAATAGCTGTGAAATTTCCCATCTACCAAGAATGGTTTAAGCTGTATCTCATGGTTGGGTATTATTAAAGAGTACAGTGGCTGACATAGCCAGTGAGGCAGCAGGAATGGCCACTGGGAACAGAGAAAATTTAGAACCCAGAAACCTCTAGCCTGTTGCTCCATTTCAGCTGGAGTCATCCTTTTGAAAGCAAAGAAGAGGGAATGTTGAAGGGGTTTGTGGTGGTAATGGTGGTTGGTAGGGTGAGACTGGTAATGGTGATTAGCAGGGGTCCCCAACTGCTGGACCACAGACCAGTACCGGTCCGCAGCCTGTTAGGAGCTGGGCCGCGTGGCAGGTGGTGAGCGGTGGGCCAGCGATCAAAGCTTCATCTGCTGCTCCCCATTGCTTCCTGTCGCTCGCATTACTGCCTGAACCATACCCCCTGGCCCACCCCATCCGTGGAAAAATTGTCTTCCATGAAACCAGTCCCAAAAAGGTTGGGGACCTCTGGTGATCAGTGAAAGCAGAATGGGGATGAGTTATAAATTTATTGCAACTGGGACATCTTGAGGTTTGGGGGCAGGGCTTAGGATACTTGTAAATGATCAGAAATACCAAGTAGTACTCCATTCCTGCAAATACCTCAGATTCTCAAATGGGAGAATTCTGCAGTGGGAGCGGTTTGAGCTGTCTAAGTTTATGAATAATTTCGTTGTAGTGTGGATCATTTATGTGTGTGTATGTGAAACATACATACTCTTACCTACATGTATTTATTCATTTATTCATTGGACATCTATTGATACCTTTGTGTCAGTCTTTGCAGTAGTGATGAGGATAAAAAGACTGAACTGAACAGGGCTTAGTGCCTAACTTGAAGCAGCGCACAGCCTAGGGAAGGAGGGAGGCAGACTAGTAAACCAGTATTATAGTAGAGTGTGATCAGGGCCATAAGGAAGGGGCAGTGCAGGCAGAGTAGTGGGGGCACCTGACCCTACCAGGGGAGAAGAGGACATTGGTGTGTGTTTAAGGGGATGAGTAGTTACCCTCTCTATACTGACACAATTAAGGAGGCCAAATGCACTGAAATATGGCATAAAGGGACAATAATTAGCTCAGTGCAGTCAGAGTAAGTAAACGTGGTGGGGGACAGGAGGGAGGTGAAGCTTGGAGAGGTGGGCAGGGGCCAGATCCAGAAGGGCCCTGCGTACCACACTCAAGAAAGCTTGAGAGGGCAGTGAAAGGGGTTAAGCAAGACAGTGAGGATGTGATCTGAATTATTTCTACAGTTATCTCTGAGTGTTGATTATAGTGGATCTGTACAAGTGTGGTTCTGTTTAAGCCTGGAGTGATTCCTCTTCACCTGGACTGCATTTACCATGGCAGCTTATGGTAGAACTTCAAAGGGAAGTTCATGGTCATTCTGAGACATTAGTGCAAGACCAGAGCATTAAGCCCGCAAGAAGAGGAAGGACACCCTCATAGGTTGAGCCCTGAGTGCTTTTAAGAGCCAGCTCTGTCTTCTCATATCCTTATAGGCATGAGAGAGTGAGTGCAAGAGGACACAATATGATGACATATTCCACACCTGGGAATATTGTTCTGGACTGTACCAGGCGGAGCATCAACCTGCTAGGCTGGGGCGGGCCTCAGAGAAGAAAGAGCTCTGCACTGGCCACTGGCCTAGGCTGTGGTACAGAGTCCTGCCTCTTGAGTCATGTGAATTTGCAGATTCCATGGCCTTAGAGGAGTCTGTGGTAGGTAAAGAAGTCACATGGAGCTTCTGTCCAGCCCAGGTGGAGCGTCACAGCACGGACCGCTAGGATTCTTGTGCTAGGCCATATCATCTGTGGCAGAAAACTATTACTATTTGAAAAGCAACTGTTGGCAAGCTTTGAGACCTGAAAGGAGACTGAGTGTCTAATTATGGGAGAGCAAGTGACCACATGGTCAGAACCATTCAATCATGAGCTCGGTATGTCAGACCCACTGAGACAATGACCCATTGTAAGAAGGAAGTGTTCCATTTAGTGTGGACTTGAGTGAGTTCAGGGGGCACAAATAGCACAGTGAGCAGATGGTGCAGGTCCCATGTCACCTACCACTTCTGCACTGATGCCTCTCCTCAGTTCACCCCTGTGGGTTCTCCATGACCAACTGATAGAAGAGGAAAAGCCCTGAGCTTGGTTCATGGAGGGATTGGTGCAGTATGTTGGTTCAAACCCCAAATAGCTATTGCACTACGACCCCACCGAGGAATGGACCCAAAGGAGGGAAATCCTCATGCAGGGCAGAGCTTCAGTTAGGGAAGCTGGTCACTCATTTTGTATGGAGTGAGAAGTGGTCAGACGTAAACATAGACACAGCCTTAAGGGCATTGGAAAATTAATGAGTGGTCAGGGGCCTGGAAAGAGCATGGTTAGAAGACTGGGGACAAGGTGGTCTGTGAAAGAAGCATGTGGATGGGCCTGTCGGGGTGGTACAGTGTGAGGGGATTTGTGGTGCATAGTGATGCCACCAGAGAATATCCACGGCAGAAGTATCACTAAATAACCACGTGGACAGCATGTCAGCCAGCCCTGTCCTTGGCCAACTTACTGACAATTTGATTACCCTGAAACTTTTCCATATGAAAAAAAAATCAACAATTTATCCTGCACAGAATTAACACATATTCTAGGTGTGGGTTTTCCTTTCCTGCCCACAATGACTCCGTTGGTGTGGCAATCTGAGGGCTTACAGATTGTCAAAAAAACTAACAGGGACCCTGAAAAACATTGCCTTGAATCAAGGGGACCCAATCTACTGCAAAATAGCCATGACACTGATCTTGGGATACACTGGTCATACCTCACGCCATACCCTCTAGAAATTGCAGGCCTAATATGATGGTGGAATGACTTTTTGAAGGTAACAGCTGAAATGTCGTCTTGTAGATTATATCCTTGGGGCTAGAGTGATACCCTTTAGAATGTGCTATACATCTTTTTTTTTTTAAACATCTTTATTGGAGTATAATTGCTTTACAATGGTGTGTTAGTTTCTGCTTTATGACAAAGTGAATCACTTATACATATATCCCCATATCTCTTTCCTCTTGTGTCTCCCTCCCTCCCACCCTCCCTATCCCACCCCTCTAGGTGGTCACAAAGCACCGAGCTGATCTCCCTGTGCTATGTGGCTGCTTCCCACTAGCTATCTATTTTACATTTGGTAGTGTATATATGTCCATGCCACTCTCTCACTTTACCCTTCCCCCTCCCCGTATCCTCAAGTCCATTCTCTAGTCGGTCTGCATCTTTATTCCTGTCTTGCCCCTAGGTTCTTCATGACCATTTTTTCTGTTTGTTTTTTAGATTCCATATGTATGTGTTAGCATACGGTATTTGTTTTTCTCTTTCTGACTTACCTCACTCGGTATGACAGACTGTAGGTCCATCCACCTCACTACAAATGACTCAATTTTGTTTCTTTTCATGGCTAAGTAATATTCCATTGTATGTATGTGCCACATCTTCTTTATCCATTCATCTGTCGATGGACACTTAGGTTGCTTCCGTGTCCTGGCAATTGTAAATAGAGCTGCAGTGAACATTGTGGTACATGACTCTTTTTGAATTATGGTTTTTCTCAAGGTATATGCCCAGTAGTGGGATTGCTGGTCGTATGGTAGTTCTATTTGTAGTTTTTTAAGGAACCTCCATACAGTTCTCCATAGTGGCTGTATCAATTTACATTCCCAGCAAGAGTGCAAGAGGGTTCCTTTTTTTCCACACCCTCTCCAGCATTTATTGTTTGTAGATTTTTTGATGATGGCCGTTCTGACTGGTGTGAGATGATATCTCATTGTAGTTTTGATTTGCATTTCTCTATGATTAGTGATGTTGAGCATCCTTTCATGTGTTTGTTGGCAGTCTGTATATCTTCTTTGGAGAAATGTCTGTTTAGGTCTTCTGCCCATTTTTGGATTGGGTTGTATTTTTGATATTGAGCTGCATGAGCTGCTTGTAACTTTTGGAGATTAATCCTTTGTCAGTTGCTTCATTGGCAAATAGTTTCTCCCATTCTGAGGGTTGTCTTTTCATCTTGTTTATAGTTTCCTCTGCTGTGCAAAAGCTTTTAAGTTTAATTAGGTCCCATTTGTTTATTTTTGTTTTTATCTCCATTTCTCTAGGAGGTAGGTGAAAAAGGATCTTGCTGTGATTTACGTCGTAGAGTGTTCTGCCCACATTTTCCTGTAAGAGTTTGATAGTGTCTGGCCTTACATTTAGGTCTTTAATCCATTTTGAGGTTATTTTTGTGTATGGTGTTAGGGAGTGTTCTAATTTCATTCTTTTACATGTAGCTGTCCAGTTTTCCCAGCACCACTTATTGAAGAGGCTGTCTTTTCTCCACTGTATATTCTTGCCTCCTTTATCAAAGATAAGGTGACCATATGTGCGTGGGTTTATCTCTGGGCTTTCTAACCTGTTCCATTGATCTATATTTCTGTTTTTGTGCCAGTACCATACTGTCTTGATTACTGTAGCTTTGTAATATAGTCTGAAGTCAGGGAGCCTGATTCCTCCAGCTCCATTTTTCTTTCTCAGGATTGCTTTGGCTATTCGGGATGTTTTGTGTTTCCATAAGAATTGTGAAATTTTTTGTTCTAGTTCTGTGAAAAATGCCATTGGTAGTTTAATAGGGATTGCATTGAATCTGTAGATTGCTTTGGGTAGGATAGTCATTTTCACAATGTTGATACTTCCAATCCAACACCGTGGTATATCTTTCCATCTGTTTGTATCATCTTTAATTTCTTTCATCAGTGTCTTATAGTTTTCTGGATACAGGTCTTTTTTCTCCTTACGCAGGTTTATTCCTAGGTATTTTATTCTTTTTGTTGCAGTGGTAAATGGGAGTGTTTCCCTAATTTTACTTTCAGATTTTTTGTCATTAGTGTATAGGAATGCAAGAGATTTCTGTGCATTAATTTGGTATCCTGCTACTTTACCAAATTCATTGATTAGCTCTAGTAGTTTTCTGGTAGCATCTTTAGGATTCTCTATGTACAGTATCGTGTCATCTTCAAACAGTGACAGCTTTACTTCTTCTTTTCCGATTGGGATTCCTTTTATTTCTTTTCCTTCTCTGATTGCTGTGGCTAAAACTTCCAAAACTATGTTGAATAATAGTGGTGAGAGTGGTCAACCTTGTCTTGTTCCTGATCTTAGTGGAAATGCTTTCAGTTTTTCACCATCGAGAACGATGTTGGCTGTGGGTTTGTCATATACGGCCTTTATTATGTTGAGGTAAGTTCCCTCTGTGCCTACTTTCTGGATGGTTTTTATCATAAATGGGTGTTGAATTTTGTCAAAAGCTTTCTCTGCATCTATTGAGATGATCATGTGGTTTTTCTCCTTCAATTTATTAACATGGTGTATCACATTGATTGATTTGCATATATTGAAGAATCCTGGCATTCCTGGGATAAACCCCATTTGATCATGGTGTATGATCCTTTTAACGTGCTGTTGGGTTCTGTTTGCTAGTATTTTCTTGAGGATTTTTGCATCTATGTTTATCAGTGATACTGGCCTGTAGTTTTCTTTCTTTGTGACATCTTTGTCTGGTTTTGGTATCAGGGTGATTGTGGCCTCCTAGAGTGTATTTGGGAGTGTTCATCCCTCTGCTATATTTTGGAAGAGTTTGTGAAGGACAGGTGTTAGCTCTTCTCTATTGTTTGATAGAATTCGCCTGTGAAGCCATCTGGTCCTGGGCTTTTGTTTGCTGGAAGATTTTTAATCACAGTTTCAATTGCACTGCTTGTGATTGGTCTGTTCATATTTTCTGTTTCTTCCTGGTTCAGTCTCAGAAGGTTGTGCATTTCAAGAATTTGTCCATTTCTTCCAGGTTGTCCATTTCATTTGCATAGAGTTGCTTGTAGTAATCTCTCTAGATCCTTTGTATTTCTGCAGTGTCAGTTGTTAGTTCTCCTTTTTCATTTCTAATTCTATTGATTTGCGTCTTCTCCCGTTTTTTTCTTGATGAGTCTGGCTAATGGTTTATCAGTTTTGTTTATCTTCTCAAAGAACCAGCATTTAGTTTTATTGGTCTTTGCTCTTGTTTCCTTCATTTCTTTTTCATTTATTTCTGATCTGATCTGTATGAATTCTTTCCTTCTGCTAACTTTCGGTTTTTTTGTTCTTCGTTCTCTAATTGCTTTAGGTTTAAGGTTAGGTTGTTTATTTGAGATCTTTCCTGTTTCTTAAGGTAGGATTGTATTGCTATAAACTTCCCTCTTAGAACTGCATTTGCTACATCCCATAGGTTTTGTGTCGTCGTGTTTTCATTATTATTTGTTTCTAGATATTTTTTGATTTCGTCTTTGATTTCTTCACTGATCTCTTGGTTATTAAGTAGTGTATTGTTTAGCCTCCATGTTTTTGTATTGTTTACAGATTTTTTCCAGTAATTGATATCTATTCTCATTGTGTTGTGGTTGGAAAAGATACTTGATACAATTTCAATTTTCTTAAATTTACCAAGGCTTGATTTGTGACCCAAGATATGATCTATTCTGGAGAATGTTCCATGAGCACTTGAGAAGAAAGTGTATTCTGTTGTTTTTGGATGGAATGTCCTATAAATATCAATTACGTCTGTCTTGTTTCATGTATCATTTAAAGCTTGTGTTTCCTTATGTATTTTCATTTCGGATGATCTGTCCATTGATGAAAGTGGGGTGTTAAAGTCCCCTACTATGATTGTGTTGCTGTCAATTTCCTCTTTTATGGCTGTTAGCATTTGCCTTATGTATTGAGGTGCTCCTATGTTGGGTGCAAAAATATTTACAATTGTTATATCTTCTTCTTGTATTGTTCCATTGACCATTACGTAGTGTCCTTCTTTGTCTCTTGTAATAGTCTTTGTTTTAAAGTCTCTTTTGTCTGATATGAGTATTGCTACTCCAGCTTTCTTTTGATTTCCATTTGCATGGAATATCTTTTTCCATCCCCTCACTTTCAGTCTGTATGTGTCCCTAGGTCTGAAGTGGGTCTCTTGTAGACAGCATATATATGGGTCTTGTTTCTGTATCCATTCAGCCAGTCTGTGTCTTTTGGTTGGAGCACTTAATCCATTTACGGTAATTATCAATATGTATGTTCCTATTACCATTTTCTTACTTTTTTTGGGGTTTTTCTTTGTAGGTCTTTTCCTTCTCTTGTGTTTCCTGCCTAGATAAGTTCCTTTAGCATTTGTTGTAAAGCTGGTTTGGTGGTGCTGAATTCTCTTAGCTTTTGCTTGTGTGTAAAGGTTTTAATTTCTCCATCGAATCTGAAAGAGATCCTTGCTGGGTAGAGTAATCTTGGTTGTAGGTTTTCTCCTTCATCACTTTAAATATGTCCTGCCAGTCCCTTCTGGCTTGTAGAGTTTCTGCTGAGAGATCAGCTGTTAACCTTATGGGGATTCCCTTGTGTGTTATTTGTTGTTTTTCCCTTGCTGCTTTTAATATGTTTTCTTTGTATTTAATTTTTGATAGTTTGATTAATATGTGTCTTGGCATGTTTCTCCTTGGCTTTATCCTGTATGGGACTCTCTGTGCTTCCTGGACTTGATTAACTATTTCCTTTCCCATATTAGGGAAGTTTTCAACTATAATCTCTTCAAATATTTTCTCAGTCCCTTTCTTTTTCTCTTCTTCTTCTGGGACCCCTATAATTCGAATGTTGGTGCATTTAATGTTGTCCCAGAGGTCTCTGAGACTGTCCTCAATTCTCTTTATCCTTTTTTCTTTATTCTGCTCTGTGGTAGTTATTTCCACTATTGTATCTTCCAGGTCACTTATCCGTTCTTCTGCCTCAGTTATTCTGCTATTGATCCCTTCTAGAGAATTTGTAATTTCATTTATTGTGTTGTTCATCACTGTTTGTTTGTTCTTAGTTCTTCTAGTCCTTGTTAAACGTTCCTTGTATTTTCTCCATTCTATTTCCAAGATTTTGGATCATCTTTACTATTATACTCTGAGTTCTTTTTCAGGTAGACTGCCTATTTCTTCTTCATTCGTTAGGTCTGGTGGGTTTTTGCCTTGCTTCTTCATCTGCTGTGTGTTTCTCTGTCTTCTCATTTTGCTTAACTTACTGTGTGGGGTCTCCTTTTCACAGGCTGCAGGTTCGTAGTTTCCATTGTTTTTGGTGTCTTTCCCCAGTGGCTGAGGTTGGTTCAGTGGGTTGTGTAGGCTTCCTGGTGGAGGGGAGTGGTGCCTGTGTTCTGGTGGTTGAGGCTGGATCTTGTCTTTCTGGTGGGCAGGACCGCATCTAGTGGTGTGTTTTGGGGTGTATGTGACCTTATTATGTTTTTAGGCAGCCTCTCTGCTAATGGATGGGGCTGTGTTCCTGTTTTGCTAGTTGTTTGGCATAGGGTGTCCAGCACTGTAGCTTCCTGGGTGTTGAGTGGAGCTGGGTCTTGGCGTTGAGATGGAGATCTCTGGGAGATTTTTGCCATTTGATATTATGTGGAGCTAAGAGGTCTCTTGTGGACCAGTGTCCTGAACTTGGCTCTCCCACCTCTGAGGCACAGCCCTGAACCCTGGCTGGAGCACCAAGAGCCTGTCATCCACACGGCTCAGAATAAAAGGGAGAAAAAAAGAAAGAAAGTAAGAAAGGAAGGAAGAAAGAAGAAGATAAAATAAAATAAAATGTTATTAAAATTAAAAAAAATTAAAAATTTTTTTAAAGTAATAAAAAAAGACAGAAGAGAGCAACCGCACCAAAAAACAAATCCAGCAATGATAACAAGCACTAAAAACTATACTAAAAAAACAAATAACAAAACAAAGCAAAAAAATGGACAGACAGAACCCTAGGACACATGGTAAAAGAAAAGCTATACAGACGAAATCACACACAGAATCATACACATACACACTCACAAAAAGAGAAAAAGGGAAAAAAAATATATATCTTTGCTCCCAAAGTCCACCTCCTCAATTTAGGATGATTCGTTGTCTATTCAGGTATTCCACAGATGCAGGGTACATGAAGTTGATTGTGGAGGTTTAATCCGGTCCTCCTGAGGCTGCTGGGAGAGATTTCCCTTTCTCTTCTTTGTTCGCACAGCTCCTGGGGTTCAGCTTTGGATTCGGACCCGCCTCTGCATGTAGGTCGCCTGAGGGCATCTGTTCTTCGCTCAGACAGCATAGGGTTAAAGGAGCAGCTCTTTCGGGGGCTCTGGCTCACTCAGGCCGGGGCGGGGGGAGGGAGGGGCACGGAGTGCGGGGCGAGCCTGCGGCGGCAGAGGCTGGCGGGACGTTGTACCAGCCTGAGGCGCGCCGTGCGTTTTCCCGGGGAAGTTGTCCCTGGATCACGGGACCCTGGCAGTGGCGGGCTGCACAGGCTCCCGTGAGGGGAGGTGTGGATAGTGACCTGTGCTCGCACACAGGTTTCTTGGTGGCGGCAGCAGCGGCCTTAGCGTCTCATGCCCGTCTCTGGGGTCCGCGCTGTTAGCTGCGGCTTGTGCCCGTCTCTGGAGCTCCTTTAAGCAGAGCTCTTAATCCCCTCTCCTCGTGCACCAGGAAACAAAAAGGCAAGAGAAAGTCTCTTGCCTCTTCGGCAGCTCCAGACCTTTTCCTGGACTCCCTCCAGGCTAGCTTTGGCGCACTAACCCCCTGCAGGCTGTGTTCATGCCGCCAACCCCAGTCCTCTCCCTGGGATCTGACCTCCGAAGCCCGAGCCTCAGCTCCCAGCCCCGCCCGCCCCAGCGGGTGAGCAGACAATCCTCTCGGGCTGGTGAGTGCCAGTTGGCACCGATCCTCTGTGTAGGAATCTCCCCGCTTTGCCCTCCGCACCCCTGTTGCTGTGCTCTTCTCCGTGGCTCCGAAGCTTTCCTCCTACGCAACCTGCAGTCTCCGCCCGCGAAGGGGCTTCTAGTGTGTGGAAACCTTTCCTCCTTCTCAGCTCCCTCCCACTGGTGCAGGTCCCATCCCTATTCTTTTGTATCTGTTTTTTCTTTTGCCCTCCCCAGGTACGTGGGGGAGTTTCTTGCCTTTTGGGAGGTCTGAGGTCTTCTGCCAGCCTTCAGTAGGTGTTCTGTAGCAGTTGTTCCACATGTAGATGTATTTCTGATGTATTTGTTGGGAGGAAGGTGATCTCCAAGTCTTACTCTTCCGCCATTTTGAAGCTCCTCCAGGATGTACTATACATCTTGACCCATGGCTCTTGGGTAGAATATATGGGTCTTTAATCCTGGGAATGAAAGTAGGAATGGCCCCACTCCCCATCAATTCCTTTGATCCACTTGGGGAATTTTTGCTTCCTATCTCTGCAGTTTTAGGTTCTGTGGATCTATAGGTTCTGATTCTAATTTAAAGCTATGGCTGTGACCAGTCACTTTGGGTTCCTCTTCCCAGGAGAAGAGCAGGCAAAGATAGGAATTAGGGGTAACTGATCATCGTAGGAAGTGGGGCAGCTGCTTTGTCATGCTGGTGGGGAGGAAGATGTTTTGCATTCAGATGATTGGGACTTGCCTTCTGTGTTTGGTTCTAAGTGGAAATGGGCAATTAAAGCAGCTTGATCTGATTAAGACATGATAAGCAGGGGCTCCGATTTTTCAAGGGTGAGGTCTGAACCCTCCACCAGTCAAATCACCTAGCTCAGCAGAAGTGCTAGCTGAGGGTGAGAGGTTCTAGAATGGTGGTAGAGGAGGGTAATGCATCGATGAGTATCAGTTTTGGTTCAGGACTAACTGAGCAGCTGGCACTGTACTTGTTCAAACTGTTCTTCCTTTTGTGCACAGAAACATTGACTAATCTGACTCCTGGAGAAACTGTGTCTGGGGGGATGAACTTAATATGGGAAGGACAGGGCTCTGAGCAGTACAAGGGGCAGGTCACATGAGCTACGGGTGGTACCCTGCCTAGCTCCTCTTTCTGGGCCAGAGCACCCGTCTCCCGCTGCTTTAAGTGTTGGCTACTAAGGTTCACAGTCCATTCATATGCAGGGAAACCCCTCAGGAGATAGGGGATTATGCATCTCTCTCCTTCTGCAGGCATGACCCACAACAAATGACTGCATGTTATGGGAGTAGTAATTGGGGGTAGCTGAGTTGCAATTCATGCTTCAGGGCTGCCAGTGACGTTAGGCCTGAAGCCTCACATTAGCTGAAACCACATCTGTGCTTAGCTTCTTCCCCTGCACAATCCTGTTATCCTCAGTCCCTTACAGATTCCTCCTGAGACTCCGTAAGAATCCCTCTCTTCCTTTTGCTTTTAGGTGATCCAACCTAGGACAGGTGGCCAATAGAAGAGATTGGTTGGGGGTTAGGCAGCCCTTTGCTTTGAGCTCAGACAGTAGTATGCAGGCTTCCAAGACACCCCTGAGGGGTGTGTGTGTGTGTGTGTGTCTGTCTGTCTGTCTGTCTGTCTGTCTGTCTGTCTGTGGGACACTTAGTCAAACTTCGAGTCAGGTAACTCCCTCTTAACACTGACCCTGGGATACAGCCGTGGCCTCACCAAGTAGATACCTCGTTAATATTCAAGCCCAGTAGGGTGGGGGAAAGGGAGCCTTGCTTCCTCCACCTGGCATCTTTTGGAATAATGTGACAGCTCCCTGTGGATGCCTGGCTTTTCACATGCCTCAGGCTACTCTTGTCAGCTTGAAAACAGGAGGGCAGTGGGTGGACAACACCTGGTGAATAAATTTACACGGTGAAATAATAGTTTCCATGTTGTTTTTTCGTAATTAACTAAATAGGCTGGAGTTAAGTTTCATGTGTAAAAAACTCGGGAGGAACTCTTGACAAGAGATGAAGGTTGATGAGGGCAGTTAAGGTTTATAAGAACTTTTTTTTCCTGCTTGGGCTCTGTTCTCTGTCTCTCTCTCTGTTTCTCTGGCTCTATTCCCTCTTCTCCCTTCCCCCTCCCCTACCCGCTGCATCCTCTTTCCTCTCCCTCTTCCTCTCTCTGCTCATAAAACCCTCCTTGGTCCTGTTTGGCTTTTCATGTATCCCTACAATCTTCACTTCTCAGCATGTGTGTGAAAAGAAAAATAGTAACATCAACAGATTATATTGGTGCTTCCATAATTTGACAATTACATCTGCAGATGTGTCTCTGATGCTGAAGGGAAACAAAAGAAAGCTTTTGCTAACTTTCTAGCGAAAGAGATTTGGAAAATAAATGGGATGGCAGGTGGTGGGAGCTGAGCCATTCAAGCACAGTGGAGGGTGACACATCCTTACCTGGGAGAGAGAGCTCAGCCTTCACATCAGAACTCTGCAGCCTGTCTAGGGTGGGAGGGGAACGTGCTGGAAAAATGTCGTGTTTGTGAAAATAAACCTCGCACTTCTCCCTTATGAGTCTGCCATATTTGCTGAGAGAACAAAGGGCTTTACTCCAGCGTCCTGGTCAGATTTTGGTATTTGAAACCTCACAGCTCACATGCTGGCTGGGGGCCTGCTGCTCTTCTACGTGATTTACATGAAAAGATGGCCCAGTGAAAATCTGCATAAGAACAGTGCACTTCTGCCTTTAGGAGATTCTGCCTTTGTGATTCCATGCCTGGTCAGCTGAAAGCATTAGGAGAACTGTTAGAACAATGTTGACATTGGCAATGATCAATTATATTTTCTCATTGGATTGTTCCCTCATGAACACGAGCCTGAAAACATTAAGACCTACCTTTGCAGATGCCAGTGAGGTCTTTGAGACCCTCAATTCTCAAAAGTCTTTCTGGGATTGGGCCTCCGTAACTGAATTATGTAACAACTTTCTCATTGTATAAACTCTGCATGCCTGCTGGTTTTTTCCAGAGGGGGGTTTTGTGAGTAACGGGGGGTTCTATAGCCTTTACTCCAGTCCTTTTTTACTCTGACATGGGAGGCCTCAGTCAGGGTTTTTCTTTGGCACTGGATACGTGCTGTAGACGTCTACAAGTTGTCCCTTGGTGGTTTGGGGTAGAAGAATATGGACATATTTGGTGCATTGGTCATCTGAAGTGTCCCCAGTTCTCATCGAACACTGGTGTATTGAGATGCTGTTTAAGTAAGTGGGTGTGGAAGTCTTACTTACTGATACAACAGAATTACAAATGATAATTAATGTATTGCTTCAGAGACCCAAGTTCCTGAAAATAATGCAGTGTTGAGTGCTTAAGAATTGTAGGACCACAAAGTCTCTTTACCTTCCTCCCCATAACTTTTCTTCTTTTTTTTTTTTTTTTTTTTTCTGTATGCGGGCCTCTCACTGCTGTGGCCTCTCCCATTGTGGAGCACAGGCTCCGGACGCGCAGGCTCAGCAGCCATGGCTTACGGGCCCAGCCGCTCCGCAGCATGTGGGATCCTCCCAGACCGGGTCACGAACCCGTGTCTCCCGCATCGGCAGGCGGACTCTCAACCACTGCGCCACCAGGGAAGCCCCATAACTTTTCTTTATGACAACTCCTTTTATTAGAGAAAGTCTCAACCTCATTCTCTAATTTTGATGCATTTAGGAAAATCATTGCTCAGGAAAAAATCAAACAGAAAGCCTTCTTCTAGCTTATCATTGAGAAACCAGGTGTTCTGCTTCTAACATGGTCCCACCAGCAGTATAGCCCTTTCCTCTGCTTTTCCTTAATGTACATCCTTTGCTCCCCCTGTACCCATCATTCACTCAGCCACCATCTTTTGTTAGCTTTGCTGGCCTCTGCTCCCACCATCACTGTCCCTGCTGAACTTGCCTGCTCTTCAAGGTTCAGCTCACCTCCTTGCCTTTTCTGTAAAGACTTACCTGACCACTCTAGCCCACCTCTCTCTAGACTCCTATTGCTTTTGTAGACAGTTCTACATAATTCAGTGCTTGTCTTGTGTATTCTATAACAATTTTACACTAATTTTTCCAAACCGTTGTATCTGGTAATAGTAATGATAATTTTTAGGTACCTATTTGGTATTAAGCACAGTAATTATGTATATCACCTCTAAGTTTCACAGTAACTCTGTAAAGTACATTATTACCCCATTTTAGAGTTGAGAAAGTTGCAGCTCAGACTGGTTAATAACTTACCCAAGTAGCAAAGCCAGACTAGGAGCCCAGAACTGTCTGATTCCAATTTTTATGCTCTCGACACTTGTCTCAGCCCTGCCTCTCAAGAGCAGATGCTGTATTGTATATTTCTCTTGTAGTTTCACATTATTGAGAATATAGTTGGGTAAAGAAGAGGTAGCATATAAGTTCCCGAATGGTTCTGTGGTAGGCTTTATTTAGCATTTTGTGGATGCTTAAATAAACGTGGATGTTTAAAACTCATATTCTGTTTATTTCAATGTTTATTGAGCATCAGCTCCATGCCAAGCCCTGTGCTTGGTGCCGTGGATATAGGGATGAGTTAGGTGGAGTCGTCATCTTCCAGGTGCTTACAAACCAACCATGTACTCTGGTACATGGCAGACATAGAACTGGTCTACCATATGGAAGAATTGCCCTTGGGTCTTATTTCCAGAACTGGTATTGGATTTCTGAATGCAGCCATTTTCTCCCAACTTCATGATAAACATGAATTTTCATGATGCCTGGCTAGATGTAACCTGTAAAGAACAGACAAGAAGTAGAAAATGCACATGGATAGAAAGATTCATGGGAACTTTAACCAACTAAGCAGCCACACGTGATTGGTCTTTTGCATTTTTGAGATATTTCTCTGTAATGATATACATGATGGGAGTTTGAGTGAGTTGGCTAGGGAGTTAAACAAAATACAATTTTACTCCAGATAGAAGTACTAACTACTTTGCAAGGGTAGTACTTTAGGAATTTTTTGTTCAGTGAAATCTTTATGTTTCAAAATTCCTTAACTTTTTGAACTCTTAGGAAATTTTTTGAATGATGTTTACAGAGTCTTTATTGCTCTGCCTTTCCTGAGAATAAAATGCTGAAGATTAGTGAAATATTTTTTTCCTTAAAACTCAAGGCCTTTAAATTTTCCAGGTATATTCCTAGATATATTCTGCATGGCTTGTGACATTCAACTAGGGAGGTAGAAAGTTACATCCAACACAAAATGCTGGAGAGTTTATAGTGTATGAAATGAATTTTCCACACAATATTCTTTAAGATGGGCACGCTTTTAAGGGAATTCCAAAGCTCAGAATATCTAAGGCATACCAATTAAGGGTTACTTATTTAATTTATGAAAACAATTGTTCTATGAAATGAATAGTTTATCTTTAAATATTTAAGCCATTATCTTTAGAAAACATTGAATAAACACCTTTTTAAAAGAATATGTACACACACACATACCCCCCCACATATATGTGTGTGTGTGTGTATATATATATATATATTCCCCCCTTGAATATATTTTATTTGATAATTTTCTCAGAACCTATTCATTTCATTTTATTTATTTCCAGCTTTATTGTGATATCATTGACATATAACATTGTGTAAATTTAGGGTGTACAATGTGTTGATTTGATACCCTTATATATTGCAAAATAATTAGCACCATAGCATTAGCTAACACCTCCATCACATCACATCATTAAACATGTCTTTTCTGTGGTTAAAATATTTAAAATATACTCTCTTAGCAACTTTCAAGTACAGTTGACCCTTAAACAATGTGTGAGTTAGGGGCGCTGACCCTCTGTGTAGTGGAAAATCTGAGTAAAACATATGGTCAACTCTCTGTATATTTGCTTCCTCCATATACACCACGATTCCTCCATGTCCATGATTCCTCTGTATCTGAGGTTCTGCATCTGAGGATTCAACCAACCTCAGATTTTGTAGTACTGTAATATTTACTATTGAAAAAGAATCTGCGTGAAAGTGGACCCTCACAGTTCAAACCTTTGTTGTTCAAAGGGCAGCTCCGTGTGTGTGTGTGTGTGTGTGTGTGTGTGAGATATTTATATCACATCTTCCTTATCCATTCATCTCTTGATGAACACTTAGGTTGTTTCCATATCTTGACTGTCATAAATAATGCTGCAATGAACATGGGAGTGTAGATATCTCTTTGAGATCCTGTTTTTGTTTCCTTGGGATATATACCCAGAAGTGGAGTTGTTGGATCATATGATAGTTCTATTTTTAATTTTTTTAGGAACCTCCATACTGTTTCTCCCAGTAGATACACTAATTTACATTCTTATCAACAGTGTGCAATGGTTCCCTTTTCTCCTTATCCTACCAACACTTTTATCTCTTGTCTTTTTGATGGTAGCCATTCTAACAGTTGTGAGGTGATACCTCACCGCGGCTTGATTTGCATTTTCTTGATGATTAGTGATGTTGAGTACCATTTCATTTACCTGTTGGCCATCTATATGTCTTCTTTGGAAAAATGTCTATTCACTTCCTCTGCCAATTTTTAAATTGTATTGTTTGTTTTTTTGCTGTAGAGTTGTATCACTTCTTTACATATTCTGGATATTAACCCTTTATCAGATATACTATTTGCAAATATTTTCTCCTGTTCTGTAGGTTGCCTTTTCATTTTCTTGATAGTTTCCTTTGCTGCCGAAACTTTTTAGTCTGATATGGTCCCACTTACTAACTTTTCATTTTCTTACTCATGCTTTTGGTGTCATATCCAAAAAATCATTGCCAAGACTAACGTCAAGGAAGTTTTCCCTGTGTTTTCTTCTAGGAGTTTTACAATTTCAGTTCTTATGTTTAAATCATTAATTCATTTCAAGTTAAATTTTGTGAGCTGTGTAGACAGGGGTCCAATTTCATTTTTCTGCAGGTAGCTGTGCAATTTTCCTAGCACCATTTATTGAAGGGACTCTCCTGTGAGCATTGAGTATTCTTAGCTCCCTTGTCAAATATTAGTTGACTCTGTAAGCAAGGGTTCATTTCTCTGCTCTCAGTTCTTTTCCACTGGGGAGACTATATATATTTTGAATATACCACGGTACCCCCCTGTGAGTTCTTTATGATATATAGGTGTTTGTAGAATGTACAATCCATGGGCTTAATTAAGAGACATACTAAGTGGTAATTTATTTTTTGTCGTTTGTGTATCATCACCCACAAAATTTTATGGTGCAATTCTGTTCACTCTTTTTAGCTTCTGGCTTGCTGCCACCAAGATTTTCCTTCTAAATTTGCCCTCTTTTATTGAGTTGAAAGATTTATCCCTCTCACTTACCCTAGTCTGGCTGTCCCTATAAGAAATTTGCAGTTATGCCATGAAAAATGCCTATAGCACAGACATATGCGAAGTATTACCACTCTGCTTTAATCACCACAGCAGCGTCACTCCATGAATAATTTGAGCCACAAGCATCCTGTTGAAAACCAAGACCTCTGGGTTGTGAGTCATCTGTTCTTTCTATGGCAGGTGTTGGGGTCAAAGCACTTCGGATCTTTACTATGGCTTGTAGAAAGGACAGTTAACGAAACAAGTCCCAAAGCTACTGCAGTAAATGCACTTCATTGGACAAATAATCATTTGAACTGGTTGTATCCTGGTCTAGAGAGTTTGTCTTTCTCCCTGCAGACCCGGATTTTAGGTTCTTTCTGTAGTATTTCATGTGGAAGCAACTGTTGATGGATTCTTGTCTCTCAGAGCTGGATCTTTAATCTGAATCACAAAACCACCAAGCATATTAACATGCCTCTAAACCTATTAAGGTCTGTTTTATGGTAAGCCAGGTATGGACAAAGGTTGGAGAGGCCTGTGCTCCTACCATCTAGATCCCACATTTGATTTGGTTCAATGTTATTGAAGTTAACATTTAACAAGTGTCATATGGAAAGTAAGTGGGGAAAAGGGCTATAATACAGTATCATTATTTGAGAGAACAGCAATATGACTACACGAAATACTGATTTGAAAATTATATAACTGTGGCTGGAAAATATCATCCATTACTGCATTTGTTCCTTTGTTCATTTACCCATTCATCCAAACCATTCTGATTAGTAGCAATCAGGAGGCTTAGGGTAAGATACAATGCTAATTTGTAAGTGGCATATTGATTGATTTTATATGTATAGATATCTCAGAAATTCCTGAGAATGCTTAAAATTTCTCCCTGAAGATATAAAATGCATGCAAATAATATAATGAGGGATGATTTCTTGATATGCCATTTTTTTCCTGCTTTCTTTTTGGTTAGGAGACTGAAGAAAAGGGGAAAAGCAATGATTCCACCCTCTTGCAACCATGGGCAGTATCTATATTCTGGCCTCCCTCATCTCCAGAGAATTAGTTGCTTCTTTGGATTTCTGTGATCAGCTAAAGAAAGCCCCTGGCAAGTCTTTGTTGGGAAGCCCTAGGATTTCTAAGGGAGGAGGCTGGAATTTCCTGTGATGTGGTGAACAAGAAGTGTGGCTAGCTCTAAAAGCTGAACTGAGCCCTTTCCTGTGTCATGTCACAGAAACAGCAGGCCCACTGATGGGGGGATGGCAGTATAAATGTCCAGGATGGAACACTAAGTAATGTTTGTCCACAGGCAAAGGGTCTGGGGTATAAAGACGAGAGATACTGCAAGCACAGCAGCTACCACCTTCAAGTGGATTGTGCTTGCTTAGACAAGGGGCCTCTCAGGGATGACCACCAAGATGCTTCTTCAAGCAGCAGAGGACCTTCTCCAGTCTTCCCAGACAACGTAAACCCCCAGGTGGTCCTAGGATCCCAAAGATGAGGGAAGAGTCCTCAACAGATTAAGACAGTTGGAGTTCCTGCTCATTCTGCCAGGCATGGACATAGCTAGCTTTATTTCGATTTAGAATAGTGTTCCTGTAACTTTACTGTGCACACGCGCGTGTGTGTATTATGTGGGATCTCATTAAAATGCAGATTCTGATTTAGTAGATCTGGGATAGGACCTGAAATCCTGTGATTCTAATTGGTTCCCAGGTGACACAAATGCTGTTGGTTTGTGTGTCACATTTTGAGTAGCAAAGTATAGGAAAATAATCTTGGTGTTTTCTACACTGGCCTATTTAGGAACAAATGTCTATGTACACACATCCACACATATGTGCATGTACATATACCAATGTATATACATACATATCTATGTATTTTCTATAGAGCATACTAATCTTTAATCGAATGGCAAGCTGTGGACCACCTGCTTCAGAACTAAACTCTCTGAAGCGTGTGTGAAGGATGCAGATCCCTGATCCCATCCAAGGCTCGATGCATCAGAATCTGGCAGAGCCTCCTGGCAGCCATAACTACTAGCTGAGAAACTTTGGCTAGACTTGCAGATTCTCAATCTGGCTACACCTTAAATTTATATGGAGAGTTCTTTTAAGAATCCTTGTCTTTATTCCCAGAGATTCTGATTTAATTGTTCGAGGGTGGGGTCTGGACATTGGATTTATTTTTTTAAGCTCCTCTGATTGTTGGACTATGTAGTCAGGCTTAAGATCCATGAAGAGGTCAAACGCTGTGCAGCTGGAGTCAGTCTTTACTGTGAGGCTTGGCAGGGGGACCTTTAATAGCCACTTAACCTTTTAATCTCAGTTTCCTCCTCCATAAAAGGGGGCTTCATAATGAGAACCTCACAGATGAGAGAATGCAGGGCAAATATTTGGTTAGAGTGCTTTGCACATGGTAAACAATAAGCGTAAGCCTTTATATTTCCTTTTATAATTGTATACATGCATATTCATGAATTATGTCTTTTATGAAGGATTTACCAAGCAATGTCACACTTCAGTCTGTGTCCAAATTTTCAAAAATGCAGAATTATGAAAAATTTGAATTTGGGTTATATATATGTTGTCATTGTTTATGTATTTTATGGTAAAGTGAGTCAGTGCTTTACGTCTTTTACATTTGTCAGTTGAAGGCAATTCATACCATAAAAATGTTTGGAAAACTTAGAAAAGTAAAAGGGAAGTAGAATTCACCCATGATCCTTTTACTTGAGGTTAACTATTATTATCCTTCACTTATATCCTTCTAGTATTTTTGAATACACGTATAGAATAATATGCATATATAACAGAGTTTGATATATGTGAATATTACAAAGTTGGAATCATTACTATATATAATTTGTACCATGTGTTTTTAACATTAATATTTTGTCATAAACATTTACGTATGCTATTAAATATTCTTCAGAAATATGACTTTTAATTTCTACCTAATATTCTATTACAGGGCCTTACTATAATTTACTGAATCTTTTCTGTATTGTGGGATTATAATTGAGTGATAAATACTTTTGTACATAAATCTTTTACTACATCCCCCATTTACTTAGGATAGATTTCTGGAAGTGGTATTATTGATTCAAAAGTATGAACACTTTTATGGCTCTTAATACTTATTGCCAAATAGCTTTCCAAGTTAAATTTCCAATAGCAATATATAAAAATACTTGCTTTTCTCACTCCTACTAGTATTATGTAATACCTTTAAAAATATATTTCCATGTGATAGGAATTTTAATTTGTATTTAAAAAAAATAAGTCGAACATGGTTTCCATTTTTCAGATGCTTAGCATCTACTTTGTTGTTTTAAGAATTTTCTGCTAATGTTCTTTCCCCTCTTTTTCTATTGACCTATTAGTGTTTTTCTTGTCGACAATTTGTACGTATTTTTTCATTTAGTACAGATGTTAATCCTTTATCATATTTATCGCTAATAATTTTTACTCATGAATCATTCAACTTTTTTTTTAACTTAGATTCTCTTTTAGACATACAGAAGTTAAAAAACATCATTGTACTCAAGTATGCCAATACCTACTTTGTGATTTGACTAATTGTTTCGTAGTACGAATGGCTTTCCTCAGCCTCAGATCAGTTAAACAGCTTCCTGTGTTTTCTTGGACTATATTTTAAGAAGTATATGACTCTTTTAACTGTTACGAATGTTATTTTGGCACATGATATAAGACAAGACTCTACCTTTGAGCTGACTGGCAGAGAACCAAGCTCTGGAGCTGAAGGTTTGCATTGGTCTCACAGGATGGGCTGCAGAAACTTTCTCCTTTATTGTTGAATTATTTGGCACAGAACTAATCGAGAAAGGAGTGATTTTGTTTTAAACCTGATGTGGGGTTATTTATGACATTCTCTTCTTGCCCCGCCTCATTTTCTAGGAGTTTGTATTAGGAAAGGTTGTTAATTTTATTTTTTTTTAACATTGGTTTATAAGTATCTAATTTCACTGTCTTATGTTTAAAGAACGTGGCCTATATTTTTAAGGTTTCCCTGTGCCTCATCATGAAACAAAGTAATTGTCTCACTCATTTTGCTTTTAACACAGCTGAGTGAATCGGATAGTTCAGTGGAACTTGTTATGGAGAGAAGCAGCCACCATCTGGCCCCGACTTCCTATCATTTCTACCTTCTCAGAGGCCACCTCTTCCAGCTTTTTGAGTAGATTCTCTTAGCAGTTACCTCTGTGTCTCCACAAGACATACTTATATTGCTCCTTCCCACAATGGAGGGTGAGGATTTATCCTTCTGATTTCCCCAGACAGACACTCTCAGGGTCCTCACCCGACACGGACACACATATCACACTCTTTCCATTTCCCCCGATATATTTACATATTTATGGGGCAATTTTGGTTTTATTTCTATTCAGTATTTATGTTCTCAATACTCCATCAATACAATTCACAGCCAAGGAGCACTTGGATGGGGCTTATAGATTGTTGGTGTTGCTATATTTTGAGCTGACTGGGCTGTTGCACTGGGGAAGCCCTACTGTTAGTTAAAGTCTTTCTCTTTGAACTGGTCAGATACACCAGATAAAGCTCTTCTGATTTCCTGCTTGGAGAGGGCATAACACCTGGTTGCCTGCATTGTTGGAACTGCTCAAAGAAGGAGAGGTTGGTGGTATTCAGAATGTACTCAATCCCTTTATTTTCAGTATGGCCCGGTACCCTCATTCTCACCTATCTGATCCTATCATGTATAGGTTGGGGAAGCTTGGGAGGAGGGGTACGCAGTTGCCCGGCCACACAAAGTAGTGGAAGTAGTGGAAGGGACTTGGGGATCTCATTACTTCTAAACAGACTTGCCCAAATCTTTCATTAGTCTGACCTTCACCTCCCATTTCCAGAGATACCTGGTGCTGCCAATTTCTGAGTCTGTTGGGTGTTCTTCAGGGTAAATTGGGTTTTTCATGGGTTTTCCCACTGTCAGCTTAGGATTCTGCTTTCTTGGGTCTGCTAAGTCAATTACCATGGGCCATCTGCTTTCTAGCTTCCAAAATTTGGTTGTTGTTGTCTTTTCTCCTGTTGTCTTTATTCTAATGGGTTATATCTTTATTGTCATTTTAGTGGAGAATGTTGGGGGGGCAGTGTCTGCAAATGCAAGCACCTGTTCTGCTTTCTTTACCTAGCAACCCATTGCTTTCTTTATTAAAGAAAGCTTATTTGTTCATTTTAGAAAAATCAGAAAATACAAGGTAGCCAAAATAGTTTAAAATCACTCATAATCTCCCTTGCCAGACATACCCATTGTTAATGTCATTTCGATATACAGCTTTAAAGGTACATTTTTGAGTATATTTGTAAAGAAATGGGATTATTATATGCAGACTTCTGGTAACCTAATTCAAGATCGTCTCAAAGTGGTAATAAATATAAATTTACTTAATTCTTCATAATATTCTTAATTAAAAAACTAAAAAAGATTGTCTAAATACTTTTGTAAATTTGGTTACAATGCTGAATACAAATAATTGTGGAAAGGAAAGATATGTTAAAATAATTGTCCCTTCACTATATTTGAGCTTTTAGCTACTGCAGAGACTAGGAAATGGAAGTACAGAGGACTGCAGAGCCTAACCTGGGAAATCCCTTGTTTTAGGTAAAAGGATGTCAAGAAATCCCAACTTATTCTTGATTTTGATAACTAGAAAAATGTAAATTAAAATTTTTTGTTTAATTTACAAGCAAACACCATGTGGGGAAAAAAAGAAACGGGACGAAACAAATACAATACAAAGGAAAAACTCAATGACAAAATAATGATTTCTCATGCAAAGTTTTCTTTTTCCTTTTGTGTAATTTCCTTTCAGTCTCTCGCAAGTCAGTTAAGTTGATTGGACCGTGGTGCCAACCACGGTGAAAGCCAATTTTCTTATTCTAAAGTTATTTCATGTAGGAATGACTCTAGTCAATAGTTTCTAAAAAAAAAAATGCCATTTCTCCGAAGATCTCTGGTAAAAATGGGGATGGCTGGCAACTCAAAGACATTCATAAATAATGGAACAATAGATTAGAATACATACCTTTCTCATTGTGGGTCAACTGTATTATGTTCTATATTTTAAAATAGACACTATTTAATGTGCATTTGTTTGCCAGGCATTAAGAAATATATATGTATTTATATATGTGTATATATTTATACATATATACATACACACATACATACATATATAATACCTCATCTCTAATCTTTCCAATAATAAGTGCAAGATATGTATTATCCATTTCATTTACTACATGAGGAAGGGAAGGCTCAAAGAGGTTAAGTAACTTGTCTAAGTTTATTTAGCTCATATACAGCAGATTATAAACCTGAACCAAGGTCTTCTGATAATAAATTCTGTGCTCCTCTACAAGGTGGTACTTTGGATTAAAGGTCCATATATTTTTCCCCAATCAAAGTATTAAACTATGCCCCAGTGCAATTCTCCCTCCAGGTGCTAATATTTGGAAAACTCAAGTTATTCCAATGTAGTATTCCAACGACTGAAAAAGTTTTGGGGGTTGCTGGCTTGAGCGATGTTAAATAAGTCCTTGTGGCAGCCTTTCAAATGCTGATTGCTCTGTGAATCATTGGAGGGGAGTGTCATGTACCCAATTTGACGAACTTGACCGTGCAACCAGTTCTGTTTCTGATATATCTGGAATTGACTCTCCTGGAATAGTCCTCCGAGGAACTCTGATTTGGGACATTATGGTCCAGTGACCATCATACATTGCACTATAGGATCTAATGTACTGAGTCTTGTAACTTCTTTCCTCCTCATGAATGAAAGACATGGAAGGAAGGAGCGGGGGAAGACAGAGAGAAGAAAAAGGAAGAGAGGGAGCATTAACCATAGGCAGTGTCCTCTTCTTGCAGTCATTAGGTTATGTCATTCGACAAGATTTCTGTGGTTTTGGAAATTACAACAGCCAAATGATAAAAGCTTTCGTGAGTGAGAGAGTATGTTTTCTTTGTCTTAACATCCATGGTGCCTCATACAGAGCCCATTACTGAGTTGGTTGTTCAATAAATCTATGAGCACGTGAATGAGTGAGTGAACAGAAATGCAAAGTCTGAGGTCTGAAGTCCTGGGTGAGCTTGGGCATCCCCCTTGATCTCTTTGCTCTGCTTGGGTGAAATGGAGCTGAATCCTCTGTTGCAGGGTGTTGTGAGGATAGCAGAGATGGTGAGGTCCCTACCACAGCATCTAGAACAGAGTAGCAGCCCGCTACAGCTCAGTTACCTTCCTTTCCTCTTCCAGGTGAGGATGTTATGCTTTATAAGATACTGGCATCTTATTTTGGAATCCCTGTTTCTTAGAGACATTAAAGGTGAGGTGAACAGATATCTATAGATTCCTGTGCTCTTAATATTCAATCATCATCTGAGTCTCTCAAGGATTTTTTCCTTCAAATAAGTAGTCTCCATCCCCTCCTGTTAGACTTTTTTGGCACAAGATAATGGGCCGTCTAGACTTACACTGAGTGTTGATTGAGGTTCCAGTGTGTACACATTTCTCTTCAACATAAATACGGGGATTGCTTTTTTATAACTGTCACTCAGCTGGTAATCAGCAGGGAAACACTGTGTGATGTTTGGCTCGGAAAGAGAAAGTTAACATGTAAAAAATAATGGGCCCTTCATTACATGGGGCACCAAAGGAACCCCTTGGGAAGTGACAGGAGGAAACAGTAGGAGGTGGGGCGAAGTTCATGCACTAGCTCATAACTATCATGATTTCTTTCTAAAAACGAATGGAGTCTATGCAGATACTGAATCTAATGTTTTCATTCTACTATGTTTTTTCTTTCTTTCTCACCTGCCTCTGTTCTCAGCCATGGTCGTGTTATGAAGGACTGAAACTTAGCTGGCTTTCCCTTCTGCCATTTGCTTAACATTCTGAAAGAAAGCAGAGAGGAGCGGTCAAGAGAACACCTAGTAATCCTGCAATGAAAGCAGTGATTTTTTTCCTTTTTCCTTGTCATCTGGTGGAATAATTCTATACACCTTGTATTTGTGTGTGTGTGTGTGTGTGTGTGTGATGACACACACAAAAGGAAAATACCTTTCAGAATAGACCAGAGACAGAGTGTCTGATTTCTTAACCTGATAATGCTTACGAATAGAAAGAGGAGAAAGAGAGTTAATTTTAGGTGCTGATTGCAAACACTCTTTGTTGCCTCTGTGGCCTTGCGATCTGAAATACTGCAAGATTGGATTTCTCAAATTTCCTTACACTTCATAGCTGGGTTTTTGAGCTGCTGGTATGCTGATGTCTCTCTCACCAGCAACAGCAAAACTACCTCTATGTACATACTTCTTTCATCTGCACAGATGGATTGCTTTCTTCTAAAAGGCTTTAGCTGCTAGGGGTGGCTATGCTCTCGAGTCAATGTTTTCATTATTTTTCACAGGAGAGGGAGGGTAGGGCCCTCGTCTGAGAACATGTCTATCCTTTAAGACCTAGTGAACCACACAGCACATATGTTTGGTATGTTTGGGGCTATCTCCAAGTGGTAAGTGCTCAGCTAATTAATTGCTTTCAGGATAAGGGCTGAACTCTCCTCCTTCTGTTCTCCATGGTTCTATCAACTGGCCTCCCCTTTCTTATTACCACACCTCTTGTTCCTGCCCAGAGATCTTCCTTTCCTCCAGCACTGTTCGCTGACCTCCCTCCCTCATGCGCAAGCTTTGGAAGTCACCAAGTTCAGTGCTGGAGGGTGTGAGGGGCTCAGCGCATCCCAGCTCCTCTTTAGGGACAAGTGTGGTGGAAAGACTCCCGAGCTGTGAATCAGAGACCTGATTCTTCCATTTATTGGCTCTGTCCTCTGAGCAAGCCTTGGAACTAAAACTTCGTTTTCTAATCTGTAAAATGGGGTAGCAATATATGGATATATGGTTTCGTGAGCATGAAAATAATAATGATAATGGCTATGAAAGAACTTTGCCCTTGGGAAAGTCCTGGGTTTTTATAGCAGTTATGGCTTAAAAGGAAAGATGTCTCTGCTCATATTCTTTTTCCACATCTCACCAAATCTCCCCCTTCCTCTGCCTATAAAATCCTTTCCACCGTCAGGGCCCTTCTTGGTTTTATCTACTTTATAATGGTTTACCCTGGTGCTCTGGCCATGCTGGTCTCTCACTGTTCAGATCGTCTCTAACCTTGACTGACCGAAGAATATATTTCAACACTTTCACAAATAAATACAGCTCTGTGTTTGATTTAACTTTTCTGCTTGTAACTCATAATAAATTGATCCTGTTTCTGACCAGTCCCAACAGTGCCATATTCAGAAAATACATAAGTTTGACATCTAAAATAAATTAAACATCCATTAGATCTTTCCTATAACCTTTCTACAAACACCAAAGGGCATGACATCGCGTGACAAATACAATGTTTCCTGCTCATCACAGCGTCACGGAGACTCAGCTCCCTTTTCCAGACTAGATGTGCGCCCCAAGCTGGCACCTGCTTCATGCAACCCTTTCTTCCATCCTTCAGGGTCTATTTTTTTCAGTGAGTAGCTCTCTGATGTTTCTAACGTAGACAAAGTTAGGCTCTGTGGCCATCTGGAGAGAAGGGAATCATTTCAAATCCTTCAGAGTGCCTAGTACAAAACTGTACTAAGCATGGGGTAGGTATGCCCTCAATAACTGTTGTATTGAATCCATCCTACAGTAACCATGTGGCTCTTGTGATGCAGGAGGTCAGGCTGGTGGTGCCATGGTTCTCGGGTCTCCAGATGACTACAGTAGGGCTGGGCATGGCTGTGTCATCGGAGGCTGGAGAAATGGAAGAAACAAGAGTCTCCCTTCCACAACCATCTCTGTGTTTCCAAGCTGGCAGTCAGGCAAGGCCTGGTGCCCACTGTGGAGCCAGTGGCCGGTGGGCTGTAGGAATCGGGTCCGGCAGCCTTGATCTGCTGTTTCTTCCTCCTCCTCAGCCCGTCTCCAGTTCAGGCTGCCCCAGTCGGCCAAGTGACTGGGGCTCACGCCAGTTGCTTCTGCTGGGGAGAGGAACCTCCAGAGCACGTCTCCCACAAAGGTGCATTACTGCCCAGCCAGGCTCTTACATTTGTAAGGAGTCCCTTTCATTTGTATAGAATTCCCAGTTAGCAAGCCAATTTCACATACATTGGTATGATCTGATACTCAAAACAACCATAGAAAGCAGACAGTATAGGGCTCTGAAACCCCTCTTTCCCAGATGAGAGAAGGGAAATAGAAGGACGAGGTTTCCTCTGTCTTTCACCAGCGACAGACTGTCTTTCTGAAGCCCCCTCTAGTATATTCCTATCCCAGTTCTTTAACTTAGTTTATCTAGTGCTTACCTTTTCTTTACTAGTTTAAGTGATGCTGTGGTCCGTATGTCTTCTACCCTTTAGGTTTGTCAGCACAGGTCTGCCTTACCTGTATGTTCTCTGGGCAAAGTCCTACCCATCTAATCTCAGGGAAGGGAATGCAGAAGAAAATTCTGAATTTATTGTGTAAAATGCTTCCTATCGAGGTGTTGACAACTGCATACCTGTTAGAAGCAGGGTTTGGGAGCACAGATGGTAGCCAAAGGAATGAAGATCACTTGGAAAGAGTCTCTTCTTTGACATATGACAAAATGGAAGGCACACCTGGACTTTTATGAGGGGAGGAAATGAAAGGGAAATGGTTCCCAGGAAAGAAGCAGCTTTAACCAGCTCCACCCAGGCCATCTGGGTTAACTCTTAACTGCAAGGCCTGCACTGTCTACCTGTGGTTTGGGGAACATCATCTGGTTAAGAGACTCAAGCCTGCCCTTTCATAAGTTAACCAAACCTGTCACTGTTCGGGTTCCAGCTGCATTTCACTGTTTTCACTCTTCAGATTGCTGTTTACAGATTTGAACCATGAAAAATGGATTGTTCCTTGAAATCATGGGTCACAAGCTGGTAAGCTTGGGGCTTCATTGAACCCACAGATGTGTTTTATTTAGCTCATTCAAAATTAAAAAAAAAAAAAGTAAAGAAAGGAGTTAGTTTCCAACATTTACAGATTGTGACATTTCAGGTAAAATTGTATTTTGGGCCTCTTTAGAAAATTACTTTGTCTGGGGCCTTTGGGGTTGAATAATTACATGTCAGTGCTTGGTCAGAACCAATGAGGGGCTGTGGGCAGTTGTTTGCCACAGTCCTGGAGGGCTGCCTCCCTCATCTGTGGGGCTTGCTGGGCCCCTGGGCACTTTAGTTTCCTACCCCTCCCCTAAAAGTCACTCTGCCCCGAAACTCTTTTGTTTGAGTTTGGCGTCAGGCAACAGAGAGACATAATTTGAAGCTGAGGGACTGAGGGGAGGAAAAAGAGGAAAGGTTGGCCAGGAAATCTCTTTAGGTTTCACTTAACTCTTCTTTTCCCATTCCTACTCTCCTCTCTCGTAGGTAACTTAATTCAGACCAGAATATTACAATGCAGGGATTGGAGGCAAGCCAGGTTTGTCCTGGGAACAATAGGTTATGACAGTGGTTTTCAATGCTGGTTGCACACTAAAATCTATACAGACGTTTAGAACATGCCGCTGCCTGGGCTCCACCCCAGACCAATTGAATCAGAGTCTCTGAGAGTGGGCCCTGGACATCAGTAATTTTTAAAGCTCCGTAAGTGCATTGAGAGTTGAGAACTCTTGGGTTAGGCCTTTGAGAAGGTTTATAGGGTCTTTCAGGTCTTTGAACTTAAGAATGCTCTTTATCATCATGCCAGGAAGACGAAGAGATGCTTCTTAGATAATGGACATCATAAGTATCTACGTGCATCCATGCGTTCTCCTCATTACTCTACTCTTCCTTCCCGGAGTTCTCTGGGAAGATTGAGGACAGATTTCTTCTCCATCAATGTAAGAGGTCAAGTCCAACATTTAACTTCCTTCCACCGTGGAACTGGTACATGTAGCAGCAAATGTCATTTGTTTTCACTATCCACCCGCCAAATGCTCCATTCAAGTTCATGAAACTTTTTCAAAGCACTAAGAATTCTTTAACTCATACACTAAACTGCCAGTGGAATAATAACAAGAATATGTTATCTCCCTCCCCATCCCTAAATAGAGCAAAACAAAACATTCTTTTTTAGCTTCAAAACAGATCCCAGCAATACAGACTGGGAAATTTGACAGCTATTTGTAGGGAAGTAGGATTAGCAAACAGGCTTCTCTTTCTGGCACTAATTCTAGCTGGTTTTCAAATGCTACTTTTCCCTACACAGGTCAGAGCCACGTGTGTGAGAAATTTCTTGGTAAGATGAATAACTGATAATTATTCAGGTATTATCTGAACTGTAGCTAATGGGGTACCTCCTGCAAGGGTAGATGGTTTACCTCAGAGGTTCCTAATCCTGGCTGATCATTCTATTTCTTCAGACACTTAAGAAAAAGATAGATACTCTGGGCCCCACCTCAGACATACTGTATCAACATTTCTGAGAGCATGGGACCTGGGCGTCTGTGTTTTAAAAAGAATCACCCCTGCTCATCCCTAGTACGTCTTCTCATATCATTGGTAGCAGAATTGTAAATTGGAAGAACCTTGTTTTAGAGGCCAATTTGATTCCATCTATCAAGATGTAAAATACACTTCCCTTTAAACCAGCAATTCTCCTTCATCCTTTGGACGTATTTGCACAAGTATTAAATATATATGCAAATCTGCGACAGCAAAAAACTGGAAACAACCTCAACATTTATTAAAGTGGAGTTGGTTAAATAAATGAAAATATATCTGCACAAATACTAACTAGTTGTTAAGAATAAGTTAGATCACTGTGTGTTGATATGGAAAAATATGCATGTATATTTAAAGTAAAAAAGGTTGCAGAATAATTTGATTACTTTGATTCCACGTGTGAGTGTGTATGTATATCGGTGTGTGTGTGTATATATACACACACACACATATGCATATTCAGACATACAGTTGTACACATGCATATACACATTCATATACATCTCTATGTCTATTTAGTTAGTTTCTGGAAGAATATACTGTTAACCATTTGAATTTATTTACTTTGAGTGTATCTCCTATGCCTTTCAGTATTGATTAGATGTGTATGAGAACCAGTGGTTGAGCTGCCGAAGTTGGATTCTTAGGCCAAGCCCATGATCCTTGGCACCTCCTGGGAGATAGTCTGTGACTGTTTATTGTTAACTGAAGAGAGAGCCACCTCTCTGGTCCTGTTAAGGTAGCAACTGGATTGGTTTGGGGATCACTGTGAATGGTGAGTGACGGTTGGTCAGGTGACAATTTCTTCTCCTTTGTTTCATGGGTGAATCAACTTCAGAAATAAGTTTTCAGAATCAAAGAGGTGATCATGTTCTCCTGATAGAAATAATATTTAAATGACTTTGACCCTTGAATCTTATTTCCTAGGATTTATTAACAGAGCTTCTTTTTTCTTTTAGTCAGTGTGAGGAGGAGCTTTATGATGATGAAAATTCATCTGAGTCCCTTGTTTAATTTCAAGAAAGCAGGGGGTATGGGAAGGTCCTTATTCTTGTTGGTATGTAGGATATTAGTGGATGGGGCACAAACATAGTTTCTCATTGAAATGAAAGGGCTATTTCATTGATCCTGCTACCTACTTTTTCGGGGGCATGAAGAAAGGAAGTGAAAAAACATTTAACTGCTTGGCACTGTGCTTCATATTATTGATAAATTGTTTTATCACTTCCCTGAATAATGCTGCCAAAAGATACTATTCTCCTTTCACAAGTGAGAAAACATACTGAGAGGATTTTGTGTTGCCCAAGGTCCCATCCAGTTAGCAAATGTTGGAACTAGTATTGGGCCTTCATAGCCTAGATCTCTTCCACTGCCTCTACCAAGCAAACCCCAAACTAATAATTTTTATAATAATATTATCTTGGGTATTAAAACAACCCAGGAGTCACTTTATCGAGATTGGAAAATGCTGATAGCATCCCAAAATGCTAACATTTTCTCAGTTGAATTCCCAAGTAATCCTTTTTGTATAGATCTTTCTTACATTATATGAAATGTTAGTAGAATCATATTTTATTTTCCCCAATGCATTTTATCCCTAGTTCAGCCATGTGGACTGGAAGTATTGATTGCCTTAGGAAGGATTATTATGGTTGCAATAATAAAATCTGTATTAGTTTTCTAGAGCTGCCATAACAAAGTATCCCAAGCTGAATGGCTTAATTAACAGTTTTGTTTTCTTATAGTTCTGGAGGCTGGAAGTCCAAGATCAGAGTGTTGCAGGATTGGTTCCTTCTGAGGGCTGTGAGAGAGACTCTGTTCCAGGCCTCATGCCTCACTTCTGGTGGTTGGCTGGCAATCTTTGACCTTCCCTGGCTTGTAGATGCGTCATCTTCACGTGGCATTCTTCCTGTGTTTGTGCTTCTGTGTTCAAATTCCCCCTTTTTATGGGGATACCTTCATATTGAATTAGGGGCCCACCCACTCCCGTATGACCTCATCTTAACCAATTACATCTCCAACAACGCTGTTTACAAATAAGATCATGTTCTGAGGTTTGGGGGTTAAGATTTCAACATACGAATTTTGGGGGGAGCACAGTTCAACCCATAGCACAGTCCCTGACATGTTTGGGGGATCTGAGGGCTGAGGAGACCTGTGCCTCATTTTCCCCTTAGATGCTAAGACCTCAAAGTAGAAATGAGCAGGTGGTGGATCCATACAGAGAAACGTCAGCTTACAGGGGCGAGAGCAGCAGAATGGTCCTGTGTGGCTGAGCTGGACCTGGAAGAGACATGGCCTTCCAGGGCCCATGATGATTCTGAAACCCCATGATTGTGCTGGAGCCATAGGCTGCATTCATGTACTGAGAAGATGCCCCCAGACTCAAATCAAGATCCAAACTAGAAGAGTCTTTTTGGACAGGAAGGAGAAAGAAGGGAGCTGCTGTCTGCATGGAGCATGGAGGAAGGAAAGTGACATCAGTTTTTGGCTGACTGTGGAGAACACTCAACCCTTCTCTCCTCCCTCCACAGGAGGAGTTGTGTCTGGAGTGTGAGCTTGAGGGAACCCAGCTCAGCTCGCTCCAGGCCAGATGTGAAGTGAAGCCCAGAACTGTTCATGCCATCAGCACTTAAAGAGAAAACACACTAGGAGGGCAGGGGCAGCTGGGCCAACCTGAGGCTCTGGGGTGTGGTGTTCTCAGACAACCCCAGAGGGAAAATGGGGACCTTCCCAGGTGGCTGCTGAGTGAAACAAATTGATCGGCCTATTAGCAAACAGTTCACTGCACGTTGGGGAAAAACAAATGCGAACTGTTTTCCTCCCCATTGCAGTTTATGGTTCGAAACTCTTTCATCGTAATAATGCCACGAGACACTAGAAGCCAGGTAGATCACTGAGTTTTTCAAATAAAAGCAGACTTTTCTAAACATTGGCAACGATTTCCTTCGTAAATAGGTTTAACCTTAGACCTTCTGTCATCTTGCGTTTTTACACAGGAAATTAATTTTCTCCATCCTCTTGGTGTTTGAGGGGAGAGGGAAAAAGTTGAAATAGTCTCTGGGATTTCAAAAAGCTGCCATATAAACCTTAAAATTAAACAGACGTTATGTGAATCACATGTAAATTGGAGCCGTGGGAACCTGGGTTGTAAACTGAATGGGATGTTCTGAAGCAGGAGAAGTGGATTTTTTGGCAATTACTGGGGGCTGCGTGGATCAAAAAAATACCAAATGGAGATGGATCTTGGTGTCTCAGCAGGAGTTAGAGAATATTCCAAGCCATAAATCCTTTCCAGGAGATTCTAAACTTCCTGAGGGCAGAGGCCATGTCTTGCTCCACTTCATAGTCTCAGCACCTAGCAAGTGCCTGGCACACAACAGACACCCAGACCATTTACTGAACTTGATCCTCTGGGAGCAAGTGCACGGTCATAGTAGGTAACATTTAAGTGCTGAGATCCTTGTAGCTGACCTCAGTTTCACTCTTTACTGTTTTAGTCTAGATTTTCCCCAAAGCAGAGCCTGAGGCAAGGACTTGGGTGTAGGTAGTATATTTTGGAGGTGATCCCAAGAAGCGGAAATGGGGGAGAGGTGACGAGATGGGAAAGGAGCAAAAGAAAACATTATAGAGAATTATCGAGGCCTCAGCTATAGGCAGTTGGGAGGATTTATTTTACAGGAACTCTTTTGAAAGGTACAGAATGCCCCCTAGGATTGTCCATCCCAAGGACGGAGGTTGGTCCAGCATCATCATGGGGTTTCAGGACACATCATGGGTCCTCTTTATCCAGTGTTTCTGGTCCCTCATGTCTGCAGAAGTTTTCAAAGCAGAATGGCAGAAAGAGGCACCTACCATGCACTTGAAGGGGGACACTCTTATGATTTACCATGGAGGGGGGCCTGGAGTCGGAGGTGGGTCAAGAGGGTGTGATGTGGGACACCAAGAACAGTTTTTCCACCTACTGTAACAACTTAAGCTTCCTCCTCCTCCGAGTTATTTGATCTATCCCAGATGCTGTGTATGGATGCCATTGAACACTTTTTAAATAGAAACAGATTTATCCTTTATTTGAAGTGATTAGCTTTGCTATTTAGAGTCACAGCAGGAGACTAAGGCTATCAGAAAATCTCTGGGCATGTTCATAGTCCTTAGGTACCTGCCACACCCTTCGTGGGGAGAGATTCCTGGAGGGCCTTTCCATCCCAAGTTGGGGCCGCTCGACCTTGTCACTCTACCTTTCTCACCACTTCCTGCAGTAAGCATTGGCTCTGCCACACCAATCTCTGTCTCTATCTTTGCTGATTCGAGTTATTCATCAATCAATTCACTGAAAAGCTGTCTTTCTATTTTTATACCGCTTTCTAGCTGTTATGGGTTGAATTGTGTCTTGCCCCCTCTGCCTCGCAAATTCATGTTTTGAAGCCTAACCCCCAGTACTTCAGATGTGATTTTATTTGTAAATGGGGTTGTTGCAGATGTAATTAGTTAAGACGAGGTCATACTGGAGTAGGGTGGGCTCCTAATCCATTAGGAATGGTGTCCCTAGAAAGGAGGAAATGTGAACCCAGAGACAGACAGGTATAGAGGGAAGACATGTGAAGAGGTGCAGGGAGAAGACAGCCATCTACAAGGCAAGGAGAGAGGCCTGGCACAGATCCTTCCTCATATCCCTTAGAAAACCAACCCTGCCAGCAACTTGATCTCATACTGTATCCTCCAAAATTGTGAGACAGTAAATTTCTGTGCTTTGGCTACCCAGTGAGTGGTACTTTGTTATGGCAGCCCTAGCAAGTGAATACATTTTCAGCTCAAAGCGTTCATCTCTTGGACTTCCCTGGTGGTCCAGTGGTTAAGACTCCATGCTTCCACTGCAGGGGGCAAGGGTTCGATCCGTGCTCAGGGAACTAAGATCCCACATGCTGCGTGGTGCAACCGAAAAATAAAAACAAAAACGGAAGCGTTCGTCTTCCATGAATTTCAGCGGATTATAAAGACCCCTGGACCAGGAGTTAGTCCTAATACCTATCACTGAGAAATTATATAAAGGCAAGTAAGTGTCTTAACCTCTTTGGGTCTCTTTCTTTATAGTGCAAAATAAGAATAATAATCATCCTGCCGCTGTTTCCTCAGAGTGGGGCTCTGAGGATCAAAGGTGATCCTCCCATGTGTGAGAAAGGGTTTGTAATCTAGAAGGCAGTATGCTAATGCACGAAGGGAGTGTGAAAAAGAGGAGTGTGTTGAATCCTGATCTGGGAGTCAGTGTGACCTCGGAACAGTTGTTTATCCCCTTTGAGACTCAGTCCTGTCTTCTGTAAATTGAGCTGATTTTAAGGCACCCTCCCAGCTCTCGAGCTCCAGGATTACATGATAGTGTTATTAGTCATTTATTGATTCAACAACATCAGTTGTCTGTTCCATGCCAGGCCCTGGACAAGGCACAAGGGAAACAAGTGTGAGTAACTTCAGCCCTGGTCTTCCAGGAGCTGTGTTCCTCCAAAATTTTCCGTCTTGGTAAACCTTACAGTGCCTGTCTCCACCCTTTGATGACGTATTTTTGTCAGCCTTAGAAAAACAAAAGTTTGGAGAAAGATAAAGATGGGAGCAGGAAGGGATGGTTTTAGAAAGAGACTATTTCCAAAGACATGTTGTTTCGTCAACAGTTAAGGAAGAGGTTGGCTGTGGATTCCCTTTACATAGGCCAACAGTGACATTAAAATTTCATCTTCCCAAATGTCCTAGTTTAGCCTGGCTTCATTTTGTTGGCGTACCTCTGGGTTTACTAACAACATGCAGCTGTTTAAGGTGTGGGGAAAGCACATCCTTTCCTTGAATTATTCCTGATGACTAGTATTTGTGTTGTAAATTGTGTTACCATCTCCTCTTTAGTTTGTGTTTTATTTTTGTTGTATTGTGCACCATGGACACTCCATTTACAACAGACATAAGCTGTCTGCCCTCATCTCATGTAGGCATACCTCTCTGCATGTCTGTCCTGTGTCCAAATCTCAGTGGCTGGACACTAGTCTGAGTCTAGACACTGGACTTGAGGTATTTAACAAAAATATTTTTAGAATGCCTGTACTTGGCTCTCTGAGTATAGCTGGGAATATAGCAGTGACAAGTAAAGGAAGCTATTGTGCTCGTTGGAGCTTCCATTCTGCTGGGAAATCAGTAGATAAAGAAACAAAGATATAAGAAAGAAAACCGAGATAAGTTCAGATTACGAGTGCCAGGGCAGTGTGCTAGAGAATGACAGCGGTGGGCAGGGAACATAGAATGGTATGGGCAAAGAAGTCCTCTTTGACAGGTAATATTTGAGCAGATACTTGAATGAGGAGGATGAGACATGGGGGAGATTTGGGGGGTGAAATGTCTCCCAAGCAGAGGTTATAAAATGTAAAGACCTCGGGCTTCCCTAGTGGCGCAGTGGTTGAGAGTCCGCCTGCCGATGCAGGGGACACAGGTTCGTGCCCCGGTCCGGGAAGATCCCACATGCCGCAGAGCGTCTGGGCCCGCGAGCCATGGCCGCTGAGTCTGCACGTCCAGAGCCTGTGCTCCGCAACGGGAGAGGCCATGACAGTGAGAGGCCTGTGTACCGCAAAAAAAAAAAAAAAAAAAAAAAAGTAAAGACCTCAAGGAGGGGAATTTAGTGTGTTGAGGGAATCATAAGAGGGTGTGGATAGATTGTGTAAGCAACTAGAATACTGATATTATTCCTGACAGTGCCCGCCCCCCCCATTCGTCTGCTTCCCTTTTGTTTGAATGATTTCTTTGGACCAATTCTTCACCTTGCCTGGCTGTCTCTGTTTCGTAGATTTTCCACATTGTTTATAAACTTGGATCCCCTGAGAATTGCATTTATTAAGTCTGAAGCTAAGGGGAAATGTTTTTGGGGATCATTTTACTTAGGTAAATGGGGGAAGGTTGAATGGAGTAGATGAAGGGAGCTAATATGTATCTCAGGCAGGAGTCATTTAATTATAAAAAAGATGAGCCTATTTGAATTAGCCTGAGAAAGGGGGGATTGACTGTGAGAATGTAAGGGATGCTCATGGAACCCAGTGGTAGGGGTTCAGCTGGGCCTCATTGTCTTTGGCAGCTCCTGTCTCCCTTGCTCTCTTTTTGGGGTATTTCTCTCATGTCTACTTTTCTGCATGCCTGCTCCATTCTGCTTTCTGCAGCATCTTCCTCTGCAAGGTTCCTACTTACTTTTCTCCCATAACTTTGGGCTGTACTTGACTTAAGGATGGTTTTGTGGTAGGCAGGCAGCTTGACCTTTCATGTCCAGGGCTATAGACTTTGTAGACAACTACAGATTCCTACAACAATGACTCTGCTTGGTTCAATCCATCTTTGGTCAGTTCAGATACAGCTGGTACGGGAAGTATTTTCTTGGTTCATAGAAGTGCCCCCCTTTGGTGGAACAGTTTCTCTAATGAAAAGGTATTGGTGGGGATAGAGTCAAGACCATCTTTAGAAGTTACAGGTGGAATTTGCTTGGGATAGGAGGATTCACACCAAAGGAGGAAATGTGATCTGGAGAGAAAACTAAAGCATAGAAGGAATAGATTAGGCATCGAAGGAAGAGGTATGGTGGCCATAAAGACATAGGTTTAGGTTTATCTGATATTTTTTATAACATACTCATGTGTGCACGCACATACATACACTCCATCTCCTTCTACAAATGATGTGACACAGCTTACAGAAAACATTTTAAATTAAAATTCAGAGCTAGTTTAAGCTACTTCATTCTGCTTTATTGTCAACCTTCTTTCTATAAGTAGAGTATGCCTTAATTTTTACATATAATTCTTCTGTAATCAAGATTTCATTGGTTAGGACTGCTATGGTGCACAACAAACCCCATTTTAAAAAAAACTTTCCTTGGCACACAGGAAAACTAAATGTCCCAACCTTCTCTGCAGGTAGGTGGGTCCATGTAAGTAGGTTGTGGTCAATGGTGTGTGAGCATAATTCCATCCCTGGCCCCTGAAATCTTCCCACCCAATCTCCATGCTCTGTCATTCTTCACTTGTCCACCACTTTGATCCCAAGGATCAAGTAGAAAACCTCAAATCCCTAGAAGTTGGTTCAGCCACGGGATGGAAAAATCCTAGGTTCCTGAATGGTTCTGTGGAGCAGAGACCCTCTGTCTCAGAGACTCCCATTTAGATAATGACATAAATGACGAACAGGTAATGCCACAGAGTTTTTAATGTTAATTATTATGCTGTCAGTTTTATCCTTGCCAGTGTTTTAGGCATATTCTCTTCTGCCTTCTTATTTAATGTGTGGCAAAGTTGGTATTGTATTTTAATATAAAACAAATAAATCCATAAGATAGAATGATAAGGTTATGGTAGAGTAAAAAGTAACAGCAAAGAGGATATATAAATTTGACACTAAAGAAATTCTTTTGAAAGTAAATTATCCAGTAATGTGCCTGGATATTTAATCTTCAGGGAGGGAATAGAATTCATTTAGTGATTTATTTTTTGACTACAGATGTTGTTTGCTTTACACAAGAATGTTTGAATTTCATCAGTCTTAAGTTCATCCAGAATGCCAGCTACAGAACACCCTTTTATTTGCTGCTGTAGTGGAGGAAGAAATGTTCTTAAGGGAAAGAAATCCTTTTCTCTTACAAACAATTAGCTTTTAGTAATGGAAATGTAAATAGAAGTGCAATTCATTAATGTTTAAATTTTTTTCCTTGCCGCACATATAGCTGACATAATACAGATGATATATGCAACTACACACACACACACGCACGCACACACACACACACACACACACACACACACCTATGCTAACACATCTCACATGTTAGTAATGGTGTATGATTTGTTTTATTTTGCTGCTTTGGAGTTTCTAACAGTCTTGTACTAACCTGTTTGTTTTGTTTTGTCGTTAATTCTGAGTTTGTAAGTTATAGCATTCACTAAAAGTTGTAGAAGTTGTAGAATTCTCTAAGAGTCAATGATTCTGGTCTCATCTCTGGCACTACTTGGTCTGTGACCCTAGAGGTTACCTCATCTCTTTGGATCTTTATTTAACTATAAGTTGAAATTGGACTAAGAAAATGGGCTTTGGAGTCAGATGGATCTGGGTGCCTTTGGGCAACTTCTTCAGCCTCTCAGATCCTCCATGGGGATGATACTTTCTCCCTCTCAAGGTCAAGGTGAGCATTAGTGGGACATATCTCAAGGCCTGGTTCACAGCAGGTATTGGATTACTTGCTTCCCTTGCCTTGTCTTCTGGTTATTGGAGACCTCCACTTTCTCCTCAGAAGAGCAGCAAATATGGGAATCCACTTTTCCTTCTCTTGTTGGAGGTCAAGTTATTGTAGCTTCTACTAGGCTTCTGTCCGATTCTCTTGGTGATCAAAGAAAATATGCCTGGAAAAGGAGAGTGTTGGAGATATCACCTACCACACATACTCACTGTGAGCACCTATTCCAGGTGATACCCAGTCCTGTGCAAAAGCGCGCGCACACACACATACACAGTTTGAACGCAGTCTCTGTGGGATCCATTCAGCCCTTACCTGTGCCTTTCTCACTCTTGAATAATACCCATAGGTGATTGGAGGATGAGAGAAAAGGTGGGACAAGGAGCGGACGCCTTGTATTTGCTGCATGGTGCTCGGATACTGTCAGAGTCAATCTATAAGGAAGTCATCAAAGTGAAATGATCAAGAAATGTCTTTATAATCCACAGCTTATAATCTCTTTTTAGAATATTGGTCTTTCTCAGTAACTTTTAAAAGGTCATAAAAGCAAAACCACCACTGTCTCCTTTAGCAGAACTTTTGTTAGTGTGATTGAGCAGTGTCCCAAGTGACCTGTGAGCTGAGCAAGGTGAGAAATACTTCCTGCATCATTTACCTTCTGGAAAAGGAGAAGGTGCAGACTGCCCAGTCACTGTCCTTACCATCGTCATGTGAATAGAGAACTAGTCTAGAAGCGGGAAACCTCGTTCTTGTCCTGGCTCTACTGCTAACAAGCTTGTAGCCTTCAGCTAGTATTTTAATTTTCCAGGCCTCAGTTTCTGTACGTTTAAAATGAGGGAGTTGCACAACACCAATCTTTAAGATCTTTAGTTCTAGTATTATATATGATTTGAGCATAGGAGTTTTTGGAAGTATGTTCTAATATATGAGTCTCCAAATTCACTGATTTTCATGTTACCTCACTCCATACTTTTGCCTTTGTCTATACATTACCAAGACTAGACAATTATTTGCTCATTATTATTTCAGTAACTGTTAAAACTTATTCTTCTCAGCAGTAATATTCATGAACTTATAGACTTGATCACACACATACACACAGTCCCCAACTATTAACATTTTTTTTGTGTGTTCTTCTGTGAAATAACACATTTTGGGAAATGCTGTTACAGTAATTTTTTGAGAGAGATTAATATACAACTACTCAAAATTAAATTTTTCTGTCCCGAATAGCTTATCTGATAGGAATCATAGGTTGATGTGCCAATATTTATGCTGGTCCATAGGCTTTTTCCCATTACCATCACCCCCCAAATCTGAAGTGTATCATTGTTTTTGGTCTATCAAACTTTGAGAAATGGCAACTTTGCTCTTCCCAGTAACATCTGTTGATCTATACCTAGAATTCAGTGCAAAAAATTGTTTTATGGATTGTAAGATCAGAAGAACAGAGAAAGGGGCAAAAGGAGGGTTAGAAAATTCATTCAGATCAACTTGTGGGTAATAGAACTTTGCTTTTTTTTTTTTTTAACTAAGAAAGTATTGGATCCTATGACAAGACATCATGTACATCCTATCTCTTCCATATTTCTATATTTTGGCATTTGAGCTGAGTTGCTGCACACCTCTGCTAAGCCCTTTTTTAGATATTTAAAATGTCTAATGTGCTTACATTTATTTAATTAATCTTCAAAGATGAATTCCTTGCATGTCTTCGTTTTGAAAGAGTTCCACAAGAATTGGAATTTATGAAACACACAGCAAGTTTAACCTAGCCTTCATTTTGCAATCACCTGATATCAATTAGCATTCCTCCAGTTTGGGGCTGATTTATGATGCCCTTGTAAGGCCCTGAAAATATGAAAGCAGAGAAGCAGTATTTCAAAATGCAGCATAAAATCAACAATAAAATGTATATTTATAACCTGAAAAGTATGATTTCATCTTGGAGAATTACCAACCCAATAGCAGTAATAAGCATGATTTTCACTGTACCATATTGTACTTATTAAGCACTTCAGGGGACTTGTAAATAAATCAAATTGTGGGATCAGTTTTGGATATCTGAACATATTTTTAAATATTGTAAAAATGTGGAAAAGTATCACAACTGGTTATCATTTGTTCCTGTTTTCCAAAAGGGTTTTAATCATAAACTCATTCTTACATCCTCCTACAAGCTGGACTGAGGCTGGAATGGCCTGTAAAATGACATACTTTTAATAAATGCAGATTTAATATGGTCATGAGATAAGATTAGACCCTTCAAAAACCCCATTCATGTACCACATATTCTGATTTATGCTTATAAAAGTCAGGGAGAGCTAGGTGGTTTAGAGGATGCAGTATTATCAGAGAATTTAGGGTGATATATATACCTGCTTTTGATTTAAAATTTTAATTAAAAAATTCAGTATGGGAAGTTAAGTCACTGAATTGAACTGCCTCAACTTGCTCTTGTTCGCATTATATTGGCCTCCACAAGTCAAGTCAATTCAATCTAACGAACATTTATTGACAGTGTATGATGTGTCAGACACTGTGATAGGTATGGGGGCTACAGTGTCAAGAGATTGTAGTCTGGGAGAGTTTTCCCTGGCATACCAATCATTGTGAGAGAGCTGAAGTTCCAGGCTGACCACAGAGCGTGGCCTTCCCCAGTTTGGTTAGCATTCTGAATTTAGATCAATGATCATGGAGTCCAATGGGACAGGGTTGCGTGGGTTGGCCTTGGTCTGTAGAGGTCAGTGTCCCCGGCGAGTCATTTTAGTGTTGCCCTAGGTTAAAATTCAAGTAGCAGCTGGGTTAACTAGGAGAGTCTGGCTCAAGTAGCCTCATATAGATGGTTCATCTGATGAGAGGTATGGTGACAAGGACATCTTCAAGCAGTTTTATGATCAGGACAAAGAAACAAGATTAAAAAACGCCCCCATTTTATTGACATTCCTTTTTACAGGGCTGTGAGTTATAGGTTCTGTAACTACAGGCAGAACAAACAAACCACTTTTGTTTCTGATGTACACATAGCAGGGTGTGAAGTTCCCTCCAGGTTTCCCAAAGGAAATGATAAACCTAAAAGAACCCCAAAGAATTGGCAGGTGAATCCTCCAATGTGGCGCTCTGGAGGGTGATGACATTGAATGTCAGCACTAAGATGGGTTCATCTCCAAGCTTCTCAGTTACTTGCTGATGTTGGGTCTCCAGTTCAATGATGGGAAAGGCCATAGTCTTTGATTTTCAGAATAGCGTATTAGGAATCCAGGCTCTGCTCGGGCTAATATGGCTCTATCCTGTATCACTCCAATTTAGGAGATTCGAAGACTCTGTTTTATAAGCCTTTGGGTTCTTGGCTTCAAAATAGCTGACCCATAGCCTCTACAAGCCACTCTTAACATCACTTAGTGATGCAGTCATGGAAGTAGCTTTTATCCCATTCTTTTGTTTCTTCAGAGAAGGGGAAGAATTCTGGGAGGTGATGGGGGAACAAAGGAAACCAAGTGAAAGTTCATGGAGGTTTTTTTTCCCTAAGATTTATTTATTATTTATTTAATTAATTTTTGGCTGCATCGGGTCTTCATTGTGGCATGTGGGGTCTTTGTTGCGGCATGCGGGATCTTTCTTTGGGGCTCACAGGCTTCTCTCTAGTTGTGGCGTGCAGGCTCCAGGGCACGTGGGCTCTGTAGTTGTGGTGCATGGATTCCAGAGCGCATGGGCTCTGTAGTTTGCGGCAGGCAGGCTCTAGTTGAGGCGCACAAGCTCAGTGGTTGTGGCACGTGGGTCTAGTTGTCCCACGGCATGTGGGATCTTAGTTCCCTGACCAGGGATCAAACCCACGTCCCCTGCATTGCAAGGCGGATTCTTTACCACTGGACCACCAGGGAAGTCCCTTCATGGAGGTTATTTTAAATGTTTTCTATTTGTTTTCCAGTGGGTTGTGTTTTCAGTTTCTAATTTGCCTGGATACCTAATTCTGGTTCTAAGCAATGAAATGTTGTGATAGTTTGGGAAATAAATTAAAAAATCAAGTCACCTCTCACATTTAACTATTGTATTCTCCCTTGGTAACATACATGGTGGAATTATCTTGCCAGAGGGGTGCAGACCACAGACAGGAGCCACATTCCAACTGCACAGGCTAATAAAAGCAACCAATGGCACAGATAGTTTCAATAAGCCAGATACTTCAAATATCATTTGCATTTGTGAATAATAATAATGATAATGGCCATCATTTGTTCTGTACTTACTTTGTGGGGAAATGCTGCATTAGGTATTTTACATAATATCCTTATTTTGTTTAAGCCTCGCAGTATTCCTGTGAATTAGCTATTATTGCATCAGTATACTTGAAAGGTAACTGAAACTTAGAGAAGTTATCAAGTTGAAGCAAAGATCTAAATCTAGCCATTTTTCATTCCAGAGCCCATATATTTTTCTTATTACACTCTATTGATTACATTGGGAGGATATGTCAAGCTTTTCTGATGTAATTTTCATGTTTAATGAGATTGGAATTATGCTTCTCAGCAAAACCCCTTGATGGGCTATTTGAATCCTGGAAGAAGAGCCCTTCATGGAATGTTTTCCAAACTGAGGGTATTAGAGACTGAATGCATCCCCTTAAGTTCATATGTTGAAGTCCTAACTCCAATGGGATGGTATTTGGAGGTGGGGCCTTTGAGAGGTGATTAGGTTTAGGTGGGGTCATAATGATGAGGCCCCCAGGATGGAATTAGTGTCCTTATAAGAAGAGGAAGAAAGCCTGGAGGTCTCTCTCTGTCTCTGCCATGTGAGGACGCAGAAAGAAGACAGTCACATACAAGCCAGGAAGAAGGCCCTTACTGGGGAGATGTACCAGCTGGCATCTTGCTCTTGGACTTCCCAACTTCTGGAACTGTGAGAAATAAATTACTGTTGTTTAAGCCACGTAGTTTATGGTAATTTGTTATGGCATCCTGAGCTAAGACAGTGGGTTTTAAGTGATTAAATCCTGAAATCAATTATTAGTATATTGTGACCAGTAGTTTTTTCAAAAGGAAATAGAGGAGAATAGAAAATATCAGAGTACATAGTAGTAACTATTGTTCCATGAAACTTTTGGGAATATATATATATAAAAATATATAAATATGTATATTTTTTCTCTCATACACACAAACATAATTTAATTTTGGTATATAGATGTATATATATCATATATGTGTGTGAATATGTGCGTGTGTGTGTGTTCACAATAGAAAATGTATTTTTTATTATGGATTTCAGTCAGGAAGTTTGAGAACCGGTGCCTTAAAATACAGGTAGGTTGAAGAAGTGGTCGGATTAAGAGAGAGCTAGCTCATTCTGTGTAAGAAATGAAAAGGTATTTGGGGACGTTTGTGGGGTTAAGCTAGGGAGAAGTGAGAAGGAATTTAAGAAAAGAAAAGCAAAGGGGTTCCGGAAGCATGGCAAGAGGCCCCTGAGTGGGGAAAAAAAGTGAGTACAATTTCCCATGAGAAAGAAGTGGCTGAGGTACTTTTAATAATAGGAATATCTAACTCTGAACGTTTACATTGTTTACTGTGCAGTTTTGCACTGCCCATCATTTTACCTTCACCCTCTCTCCTTTGCTGGAAATCTTCAGTAGAGTCTTTTAAGTCCACAACCGGGAGCCAGTGGTGAGGCCAGGTGTAAAGTGAGGTATCCAGCAAAGCCCAGTACAGAATGAGAGAACTGAGCAGAAGCAGAAACTTGGGGCCTGAGGTGACTTGGGGTTAATGGGAGGAATGCTGGGTTTTCTACTGTAGGAATGAGGGTTGAAGTCAACTTTACTTACATCCAAAAGAATAATGTGCCTCTAGAAAGGTGGTGACTTGGAGACATCTAAGAAGTTGACATTAGGATCCTGTGTGTTTCCCCCATCCACTCATGCCTCTTCTTCTCTCCTGCCATACCAGTGGGTGTCAGAAAAGAGTAGGCAAGAAGGACGGGAGAATATAAGATCTGAAAGACAGATATAGTGACTCAGACTCAGTCTTGGGCACTGAGAGCACAGTGTGTGTATATCTGCTTTTGCATAGGGCCAGGGGCTCACACGGTAACAAGAATTATAGCAAATGTGATATGTGGTCTGTGGTATCTCCAACACAGTTCTTTTCTAGGGAGATTTGATTTTCATTGGGTGGCAGTTTGGAATAGTGAAAAAGCACATTGATCTGGCTTCCAGGTATGGATTCTCATCTGCTTTTATTGTGTTTCCACTGTGAGTTTTTGAGCAACCTATCACTTTGGCTTTCTTGTAAAAGGGAGAGGAGGAATGTCATTTTCCTATGGTCTCTAGCAGTTCTAATGTTTGTCCTAGACCAGTGGTGTTTGGTATGAGTCCTTGCTACATGGAGTCCCTTAAGCAGCTTTTAGATGGCCTGGGGGAAGGAGGATCTCTCCCCACCATCCCCCATAGCTTCACCAAGAGCAACCCTGCATTTCTGCTCTATGTATTGAGATTTTTTGGGTAAAAAACAAACAAAAAACTAAAATATGTGAAAAACTGCTGTACTAAACAGTCCACAAGGATAGCTGTTTACCTTTCAATGACTAAAAGGGACTGAAATCTGGAATCAATAGGAAAAGAAGCCATTGAAAAATATTTTCCATGGAAAAGTTTCAAAGCAACAAAAGGATATGAAAAAGACCTGACAGTCCTTTTTATGGAAGGTGGAGAGCAACATTATTAGTGGCCAATATGTTCCAAATGTTTGGACTATATATGATAGGCTATCTTTGCATCTTAAATTTTTAGTGGGTAACATCAATAAACTGTCTTGCTGCAATTAGGAGATGATGTAATAAGTGAATATGGCAAATGGAACAACCAACATTATGCTGGGACTGGTCTAACTGAACACACAGACTTGGCCCAGGTCTCACACAGATGAAAAACTCTGTGGCTGACTTGAGATGGGAGAACTTCCCACTCTGAAAGCCTGAAACTGGCCAGTTAACTCCAAACCCATGTTGCTGTTGAGTGGATTGCAGCTGACTTGAGAACCAGAAGGGAAGCGGTCAGTAAGTAAGTCATTAATACCACAGCCGCTAACATTTACTGAATACTTAACTAGGCATCCAAATCTGGCCCAGGTGTTTTTCTTATAACCCATATTACAACTCTGTAAAGTAAGTAGTACAGATAAAAGACTGAGGCTTAAATCATTTCCCCAAAGTTACTGTAGCTGGTGAGTGAATGCCCATTAATGGCTCCAACTTCCTTTCTTCCTTCATTATGCCTTGTGGCTGCTCATATCAAAAGACATCTTGAGCCTTATCCATTCTAAGCATTTTTGAGCCATGATCTGATAACTGGTCTTTAAATCTGAATTTATAATTTATTTGTTTATTCAACCAAAACTATCCATAGAGCATCTGTTATGTGAAAGGCATTATATGTGGAACTTGGAGGATGAAAGACAATTTAAATATTCTGTTTTAACCATAAAAGCTTATAGTCTAGTAGAATAAATGAGCTTATGCACATAAATACTTACAATTCAAGAAAGCAACTGATGGCGTGTCCTCTGAGGCGGGAGATAAAACTTGATCAGCGGAGAAGTCTTGTGGAAGGAGGTGGCTTTGGGATTGACTCTTCAAGGGGGTTATGATTGGTACATGTATATTTGTGGTCAGTAAGGAACTCTGGGAAAAGGAGGTATATGAATAGAGGTATATGTTGCATGAATAATGGGGAGTAGACAGCGAAAAAACTATCGGCTGGAAAGTAAGGCATATGAAAGGGAGCAGTAGAAAATAAAGGTGGGAAGATAAATTGGATCAAGTTAGAACGTGTGTTGGGGGAGTCTTGACTCAAGCTAAGAAATGCGGACTTTGTTCTCTGGGAATGGATGGAAAGCTGTCAAAAGTTCTCGAGCAGGAATGTGACATGACAATGCCTCAGAAAGATGAACCAGGCTATAGTGCATATGATGGATGTGCAGAGACCGGAAGAGGGTAGACAACTTAGGAGGCTTTTGAAATAATCCAGGTCAGGGACATTGATTACCTTGAGTGGGGAGGTGAGTGGGAAGAAAGAGGAGGAAACTCTGGGAAACATGAATATGGAAGTAGACGTAGATGGGCTGAGCCTTTGACTGAATAGGGAATGGGGAAGAAAAGCAGATTTTGAGGGGAAGAGGATGAGTTTGGTTTGGGACAGGCTGAGTTGACCTGTAGGGGACAAGAGCAGATGATTACAAAGCAGGGGGACATGGAAGCATGAAGCTTGGTGCAGTGTAATGGACTGAAAAGGGTAACACAGTTGAGAGGCAGCAATACAAGTGTCCAGATAGGCGCTAAACTGACTGTTGTATCTTGGTGATGGTGGCAGGATTTATATTTTTCATCCTAATTTTCCCCACATCATTGTTGAATGCCCTTAAAGAGCATTGAGGCATTGCCCACTGGCACGTGGGATAGTCCAGATTTTGGTATTTTAAGACTGCATTAATACAAAGGATTTGGTTTTGGTTGAATGACTATTAGTATTTTTAAACATGGATGTATTTGTCAAACATCTGTTTTGTTTTAGAGAAAAATCTTTCCCAGCGAAATGACTGATGGTTTTAACATCCTTGGGACACAGTTGTCTCTGTCAGGAGAGAGGAGAGGCATCAGCCTCCTGGCTTTGAAAACTGCCCAACAGTTTGGCATCAAAGAAATTTGCCTCGTCTTCTCCATGGAAACCACCGCAAGGGTGGAAACAATTGGTATCTTGTGGTAGGATTAGGTCGGGGGATAATGTATCTTCCATTTGGGTGTTTTTTTATGGTAGAATAGCTTTTATTGCTCCTAAGTAAAGTTTAACTTTGTGGCCTAATTTACAAGCATGAAACCACATGCTACTAAACACATATTTACTTTCCTGACTTTGTCCTTTCTTTGGCTTTTCTGGACCAGGTTTATTCACATTATTCAGTTTCTCTGCCTTACTGCCTTCTGGTGCTGACGGCAATGCTTCTGCTGGAGACTGGCTGGCGTTCTCCACCAGAGCACTGATTGACCTCCACATCATGCTTATGATCAGATGTGTTTTACAGCTGGAGATCCTGAGATGTAGTTCTGTTCTTTGATCAACGGCATGCATGATGATAACGACCAGGCCCTGGAAATGGACCTAGCTCTCTTAGCTTCAGTAATGGCATTTGAGGTGGCTTGTTCTAGGAATCCCTACAGAAACAAAGTTCAGTAATTTGTGGGCCTTTAGCAGACTAAGTCACTTCTTCTCTCATGTCTATCTTGGTGTTATAGTCCTCAGACTTCGTTGTTGGGTGTCATACCCAGCAACCAAGCAGCTGAAAACAAAGCCTTGTCAGGCTTCTCTGCCATTAAATGCATTCCCTAGATGGGCCCTTGTAATCAATCTGTGTCCCCATGATTGGCCAGTTGCTGCACCATAAAACCTTATCTTACTAGCTGGAAGGAAGTGTCATGAAAGTAAGGGAAAATCCTGAACCACATGGGACATGTCTGAGTATTCTGTAACCAATTATTTATTATTTATGCTCTTAGAAAGTTTGAATGTATTAACTGGGAATCAGTTGTGAAGTAAAGCAAATAGAATGAATGTGTCCTTTGTATGCCTTACGCTGGTTAAGTCTTACTTGTTGAGTTAGTTTTGTCAGAAACTGTTCATGACCCCAGAGATTTAACACTCAGAAACCGGTTGAATTTCTAACAATATGCGGTCAAATGTGATCCTTGTGGGGCCTGGAAGGTTAGAACAGGAGCTGGAGAGTGGGTGGGCGTAAGATGGGGACCAGACCGAGAGGAATAAGGGTAGTAGCCAAGGGAGTATGAATCAAGGGAAATTGAGGACGTGCAGGCCCCCTTGAAGTAAAAGCAGACCTGTTTGTGGCGTATGAGGAGAGTCCTGTCAGCTAATCAACACCAGTGTGGGTCCAAGGAGGATTACCTGTAGAATCCATGTAACAAAGTATAAATCTTGTTTATGTTTTCTGTACGATTTTTATTCCTGTTTTTCAGATGAGGAAACAGAGAATCAATAGGTCATATAGCTAGAAAATGATGGAGTCAGGTAGTTTTGATTTCAGAGGTTATACTTTTTGTCTGCAGAAAAATATTAGTATCTATCTATCTATCTATCTATTTTAATGTTCTCTTAATTGGTTAGCCTCCCAAGGCAATAATCTATTCTTATCTATTCCTAGTCTCTATTGTGTGGCCTTCCATGGCAATAAAGAATGAGGGTTTGTTTGGTTGAGTTACTTCATAAACTTAAAGACCACTGTGAAGTCATGCACTAGACTTCTTTTTCCAACTTAAAAATATGATTTTAAACTTGGGGGCTCAGAAGCCTTAGAAATTTCATTCTGGGATCTTCTAGCACCACTCCGGTAGATCTGGCCTTCAGTTCTGGTCCCCTGCAGTGCTGTGTGGTGTAACTCCAAGGGGCACCATTTATGTCATCTATGTAAACACCCCCAATGCAGTTGATGCCCCTGGAGTTAAGTGATGTCAGGGTTCTGGTCCCACGTGGCCCCATTCTGTTCAACTACCTTCCTGATATCAAAGCTGCCATGTGTTCCACCCTCTCTCAGGAAGCACAGATTGGCTCCTTAAGGTATGAACATCAAGTGTGTATGGACCCGATTCTGCATGGCTCCCAAGGCATGGATGGTAGAGCTCTCTAGATTTTGAGGTGGAGAACTGAGGGGCAGGTGAGGGGCCACCCAAAGGTGGGATCCACTTTGGAGTCACAAATAGGTCATACTTTCCCTATTGGTTCTACAGAATTTGCCACTGGTGGACATGTATGCTTGCATGATTTGGTGGCCATTTCTTTCCAGTCTCAGAAATGGAGAATTTTAAGAGGGGGTTGAAGTGTACTAATATGACATCAGATATTTCCATTATTGACTGATATGTATGGAAGGGGGGCAGGGGCAGCAAATTTCCAGGGAACGTTTTGCATTTTAGTCTTACTACAATCAACAGATTCCTATAGGGCTATTGCATTTCTCTTCAACCTAACTTCCTCCTTCAGCCATTTTTGCATTACATGTGTGCAAAGAAGGTGCTCAGCTTCCTTGTCCTGTAGGAATTTAAAATCCACTTATCTACCAATGGATGATATTTTTTCCCCCCCGAGGAGGGATTTACTGAAATTCTGTTTATTTACACTGATAGTATACATGGATCTTTCTTCTCCTAAGGCTCTAGGACTTTGGGACTTCTCCTTTTCCTCTTACCAGCCAGGAGCTAGTCCAAAACACATCTTTTAACTACCCCCAGAACTCTATTAACTCTATCTCCTAATCTGTCAAATGCTCAGTAGTTGAGTGGACCTGGCTTGGTGCCCAGTCTGCTCCGGCAGAATTCTCTGGACAAGCTGAAGCAAAGTCTATGGTTTGCCTCCCCCCTTAAGCAGGATATCCCCACTGGAGCGCTGCATTTACAGCCTGTGTAAGGATGCACAGGCACGTTGACGGCAGGCCTCGTGGTCCCAGCACCCAGTACAGCCCTTGGCAGCATTTGTCTGTCTGGCTATGGATTGTTGTCTTTGGCAAACGTCAGTATTAGATTTTGAAATCTCTTCTGGCTTCCTCTTCTCATCCAGGATGCCATTAACTATTCCCCTCTAGATAGATGTGTGTTCAAAGACATACGCTAATATGAACTCAGCATATAAATTGTAGATACAGTGGATCTGAAATCTACATAACTTGAAAACTCAAAAATTGGAGAATTTTCTGCTCTTTCTCTCAGTCTCCGTCTCTCTTTTTTAATAGAAAAACAAAAAGCGCATGCTGAGTCTTTGAGATGACCTTGGTGTCCCCCTCTCTCCACCATGGGTTTTTGACCTCTTTAATGATATAGGGCCAGAGGGTTCAAAGATACTTGGTGAAGTCATGGTAGGACCTTCTAGTAAGTCATGGGCTCACTGGCTTAGGGTATCTGCTGTGTTCTGCTTTCTGTACAGGACCCCATGTAATACCACCAAGGTTCTCTCTTGTGCCCTCACTTAACTTCACTGGTTTGGGAGCTCACCAAGCTCTGACTCTCTTCTGTTAAGTCTCTTACTTTTCATAGGCTTCCTATGTGATTATCTCTCCTTACCTCTGGAATCCTTGTTCCTTTTCCCATCCCTCCTCATACTTTAGGCGTGAATACTTACATTGTACTCTTTTGGGCTCACAGCGCTACACACCTCTCATAACTCTGGAAAAAAATGGTGGTTATTGTGCTTGGAGTAATGTTTTGTCAGGAAACAGTAATATGTCATTTATTCATTTATTCATTCACTTGGCAGTTGTGAGGTTATTGAGTACCTTCTCTGTGCCCAAGAATGGCCTAGAGGTTGAGAGTACAGGGTTGAAAATCCAGACCAAATAGAATCTGTATAGTTTTGTTATTGGTCTTCAGGTGTGTATGTGTCTTATGTGTCAACTAAGAAGACTGGAGGGGAGAGGCTGCCTTCCATAGGCAGCTGAATTCACACAGTTATGGCTTTCTTCCCGTCTCCTCTGGAGCTGCACAGCCTCATGGTGATCTTGAGAGACCAGCAAGACTTGGGATCCTGTCCAACCCAAGTGTAGCAGTGTATCTGCAGAATAACTGCTATCTGAAGTCACATGGGAGGACCAGTTTCCTGAGGAAGCGTATTCAGGGTGTCACATGTTTCCTAGGATGATCCAATGACAATTTCATGTAATTTTTTTGGGGGGGGAGGGAGGGTCAGCCCATTAAATAGGTAACTAAATATGATTTTATTTTAAAATCTTTTAAGTATTTTCACAAGTCAAAATGCATTCTTGTCAAACTAGGAATTCTAAATTTTGGTTGAGAAAAGGAAGCCGAGACATAGTGTAAATGTACGTTGATAGTTTTCAGTACTGTCTCAGCTCAGTTGACCTTTCCCTTGATCAGCAATTAAATTCCGACAGCAATTTACAACTTAAAAAGTTTGCATGGCCAAGTACGCCACAAAGGAAGGTAGGGGAAGTTCCAGCCATGGGTTCATTTCTGTTAAATGGAGCCTTTTTAATGGATCTCATTAAAGATCATGTTTACAAAAAAAATTTTAGGGGGGATTATTTTGCCATAAAAACAACTTGAAAGTAGTTCCCCCTTCCCTCTCCTACTCTGTACGAGCCTGAGCAAAAGCAAATGTGGTGAGCTAGGGAAGCACAAAGGGGGCTAGCTATGCTCTGGAGAGTCCTGATATTACCCAGACAGGTCTTACGCATTTAGATCTCTGTCAGGGGTTGGGATGGAGCGGGTTGGAGTTTTTGTCCTGGTGACTGATGTGCTCGATTAACCAACAACATCCAACCAAATCAGGCCAAGGCTTGGCCATGGATTTCACTACCCCCTGCAGGCTTATCCAGAGTCCTCCTAAATTGACTGGAAGCATAGAATTGCTGTCTTTTGTGAGGCCAGTCTGCCTTTCCGCTGCACTCTGTGGCTCATCATTTTCCCTGCGAAAGAAGGAAAGTCCCGTTTCTTTTTTCTGCCCCTCAGGAAAGGCACAGCTCTTATTCTGTCTTCAGTTCCTTGCAGCAGCCAACTATGCAGGCTTAGAAAGAAAAATGAAACCGTAAAGGAGAGTGGAGTCTGCTGGAGTATTTACGCCCACATTTAATGCCTGACTTGGGTTAGAATAAATCAAAAGACAAAGGTGTTTTATTTTCTGATAAAAATTTCTCTCTTACTTTCCTGGGCCAGGGGGAAGGATGGTGGGATGGGGTAGGAATATCCAGCAGGAGTGTGTACAGTGTGGTTCAGAGCTTAATAAATATGAGACACAGTCTGGAAACAGAAGTTATACATCTCTCCTAGGCCTCTAACAGAATTTGTGAAACGTCAAACAGGCCTTGAAATATCCCAGATAGGACTCACATGGACTTCTGATGTAGGTTACTACCCGTGACTGAACCAGTGGTCAGTACCAGATGCTGTATGAACACTTCATGTGCATCTCATATAATCTTTACAACAATCCCATGGGGTAGATTTTGCATCATTGTAAGATGAAGAAAATGAAGTTCTGAGCAATCAAATAACTTGTCAGTATCACACAGCTGGTAAGTGACTGAGCTGGGATTGCTGCCTTCTTCAAAGCCTCTTGGATTTCCCCAGTGAGGATCTCATAATCCTATTGAAAGCAATGCCAAGATAATCTTGAGTAGACTGGATACAAGCATCCAGCTACACATCCCTAAAACCAAATGATGCTTAGCATTGGTGAGTAGAATGGCTCCAACAGTGGGCTGGAGGAAGCAAGGAATATATATGTGAGGACGGTTTATGGTAGAATTAAAAATAGGCAGGGCTTGGGCAGAGGGTCTTGCTTAGTGTCCCTTCATACCTGTGGTCCCAGGCTTCTTTTGAAGAGGAGAGCAGCTAGTTTTCATTTTCCTGAAACCTTAAGGTCCTAGGGAGGCAGGGGTCTGACAATACAGTGGTTTGCGTGTGAAATGCTGAGACTCAGGTGTGTGTAAGGTGTGTGTTGTGTGGGCAAGGGCGCTAATGCTGGTTGGAATCCTTTCCCTCCAGAGCACCCAGCAAACCTCAGAGAAGAAGGCTTCTTGGCCAAAATCTTTCTCTAAGGAGGGAGAGATCAGTAGCCAGCAGTAGACGAAGCCAAGATATAGGTTGGGAAACCCAGCTTCATATGCTCACTGATTTCGCCAACCCAGAAAATGATGTCATGCGTGATACGGATCAGCAAACAGACAAAGAGTGAACTCTGGGAATAACCACAAGACCTAGGCAAAGGCTGAGGGTATTCGAGAAAGTACTTTGAATCAAGTGTCAGAGTTAGACTTGAAAGACTAGGCTGTTCAGCAGTGAACTATGTGCTCAATTTGAGTGAGTGTCTCTGCTTTTTTGCTTTTCAAAATGTGGTTCATGTTGTTGGCATCGACGGGAAGCTTCTTGGAAAGGCAGGATTTCAGGTCCCACTCCAGATTTACTGAAGTAGGCTCTGCATTTTCAAAAGACCCCCAGAGTGGTTTGTATGCACAGTGAAGTTTGAGAACCACTGTGCTAAAACATACTAGATATGGTACAGGGTATCAGGTGCTGGCCAGTGATCTCAGTCTTGCCTACACATTCGAATCACTTGGGCAGCCCCACCCCAGACCAATTAAATCAGATTCTTTTGGAGTAGGGCCCAAGTATTGACATTTAAAAAAAAAGTTCCATAACGTACAGCTAGATGGTGGGTGCCCCATATGAAAATGGGAATGTTGCTTTACTGATTGGAGTTCTGAAAGAATTGGCCTCTGGTGTGGTGCTACTTAATGTGTTTGTCAGTGATGTAGAAAGGTATAAGATATACTGATTCCATCTGCCCATGATCGGGAATTGCGGAAGACTGCAAGCTAACATCCTGAAACCCATCAGGACTAAAACGTTCAGTGACTGTGACAAGAGGGAAGAAAGTGTGGACAAGTATAAGAGTCCTGCTACGTCTCAGAGGGCCTCCATCCTCCCACATCAGAAAAGTATCCAAAGGTTAGAGTGAATTGCAAGTGAGTGATGATTCGGCAATGGAGGGAGGGGCATGATTTAAAAGGCAGAGAAAAATCAGAGCATGTGAAATGCAGGGAGCAAGAAACCATGATGTAAACTTCCCCTGGTACTTGATGTGGTTAGGACCTTGTATAATATTGTCCAAGTTAGGATGCTAGCACTGAAGTGCAACTATGATGAACTTTGGATACTTTCAGAGATACTAAGGCCTGAAGTAAAGTCAAAAAGTTGATGTTGATGTTATTTAGTACGTTGAATAAAAGACTAAGGGGAAAACAACATTTTTTAAACATAAAAAAGTGCTTTTGTTTGAAAGATGGTGATTAGCCGAGCTCCTTTACCAGAAGGAGATTAGAATGGAGAATAGATACTAGGAAGAACTTTGTGATGTAAAATGTGAGGAGACTGTGAAAAAGGGTGTGAGGAAAAGAAACTTTTATGTGCTAATGTTGCTTTGGGGCCTGAGAGGCAAAAATGGATCTTATAATATACCTGGAGAGTGAGGACCCTAGCAAAGGGTAAATAAGAGGTTCCTGCTCTCTCCGTATTGGGAGTAAGATAATTGTCCTGGAATTCTGAAAATTGACATTGACGAAGTTGGTGTTTCTTGAGTTTGCTTAAACACCCTGAACCAACTTTGTTTGTACACATCCAGTCTTAGCTGTCTAGGATTATAGGAAACCTTATTTATTCTGAGAAAGGGCATCTACAAATTACCACAACAAATTATCAGACTTGATGGAAAACATATAAGCATTATCTTTAAGATTGTGAACAAGACAGGGGTGCCCTCTACCACCATTTTTATTCAACATTATTTTAGAGTTCCCAACCAACATGTAAGGTAAGAGAAATTAAATATATGTAAACACTAGAAGGGAAGAGACAAAGCTACAGTTCACAGATAATATGGATAACTAGGGTTTATTAGAAAACCCCAACGAATCTATAAATAATTGATTGGAATTACTCAGAACTTGGTGATGTTGCTGGATATAAAAAAATTAATTTAGTAAAACCAATCATTTCTACACACCAACTACAATTGAAAATTAGTTGTAAAAGGATAGCATTTACAAGAGCATCAAAAAAATCTTTAATACCAGAGTTTCATTTCCAGTAATGGCTGACTAGAATATTTTAAACCAATCCTCAGAGAAAAGCTGGACAAAAATGCAAAAATAAATGTTTGAAGGTGCAGAGAGCTATGTAGGCAGTGATAATTTTCAGATTCAAGATCTGGACTAAGAGGGAAGCCTCAGGAAAAGTGAATTCAGCATTTGGGGGTTGCTTTTCATTTTGAGGCAACCACACATTCTGAAAACAAAAGCAATAGCTGAGAGATCCAGAAGCTGACCAGAGCTGTTAGCAGTTTTACAGAGCTGGAGGAATGAAAAGTAGAGTTCAGGGCCCATCAAGAAGAGGATGCCTTTTTAAACATCCCAAGCTTTTTTTTTTTTTCTTTTTTGCGGTACACGGGCCTCTCACTGTTGTGGCCTCTCCCGTTGCGGAGCACAGGCTCCGGATGCGCAGCCCCAGCGGCCGTGGCTCACGGGCCCAGCCGCTCCGCGGCATGTGGGATCTTCCCGGACAGGGGCACGAATCCGTGTCCCCTGCATTGGCAGGCGGACTCTCAACCACTGCGCCACCAGGGAAGCCCCAACATCCCAAGCTTTTTGTTAGGACCCTACAAAGCTACACTCTAGGGGTAAAAGTGAACCAGAGCTAGACAAGTCCAAATAGGACTGAAGCTCAAATCAGCTTAATCCTGATTCGACCTTAACTGTATGTAAAATTAACTGCAAATTAAATCCTCTCTGGAGGATAATAATATCCAGAGCAGCGTATTACCTCGACAGTTTTTCCTAAAAAATGTCCTCCATGCTATCAAAAATAATTGGATATATAGAAAGACAAGACTTGACTGAAAAATAAGATAAAAAATTATAATAAGGACAGACCCTAAAGGGAGGTCCAGATATTTAAGTTATCAAATATAGACTTTAAAATAACTATGATTAGTACATTAAAATAGTTAAAAGAAAACATAGAGGCTGTTGGCAAGAATGAGAAACTTAAAAAATATCAAATGGATATTATAAATGGAAAAGTGAAGTACTAAAGTTAAGGACTCAGTGGGTGGATTTAACTTCAGATTAGACACATCTAACAAGAGAAATAAAGTGGTAGATCAGAAAAAAATACCCATATTGAAGGATGAAATGGAAGCAGATGTACAATTTTAGAAGAACATAAGGTATATATATGTGACAGAGCGAAAATGTCCAAGAAGAGTTGACGAGAGAAAGTGACAGAAGCAGTAGTTGGTGAAGGGTAGTGGCTGAGAATTTTCCAAAACAGACGAAAGGCTTCAAGCCACAGGCTCAAGAAATGCTATAATTTTTCCGAAACGGACAAATAAGCATATCTGGGCACATTATTTCCTCCTGTCTCCTTGCTTCTGGTGTTTCTTTTAGATCAGCTGTCAGTCTTCCTATTGCTCCTGTGAAGGTCCTACATTTCTTTTTCTCTGACTTGCTCTACCCAATAGATGGTTATTGGCAGAGGGATAGAAAATGGACCACTTGAATAGGATAGAGAGACCAGAAATGGACCCATGAATATAAGGATATCTGTTATAATTATTTGGGAGAGTGGAAGAAAAAGGATGTATTTTTAATACACGATGCTGAGATAATTGATTATACATTTGGAAGATACATGAAATTTGATTCCTACCTAACATGATACTCAAAAATTAATTTCAGGTACACTAAATAGACCCTAAAAGGCAAGACTATTTGAAATTAATGTAGGAGAATGTCATTGTGACATTAGGGTAGAGGATTACTTAAATAAGACACAAAAGAATAACTCTAAAGGGAAATACTGATTATAATAGTTTATAATAAAATTAAAAAGTCCTTCTTTGAGATATTACAAATTGTGTGAATATATTATTCAGAATATATGAACTCCAACTAATGAATAAGAAAGAGAAATAACCTAATTGGAAAATGGACAGATGAAATAAATAGTAATTTTACAAAATCAGTTTCACGGGCTTCCCTGGTGGCGCAGTGGTTGAGAGTCCGCCTGCCGATGCAGGGGACACAGGTTTGTGCCCCGGTCCGGGAAGATCCCACATGCCGCAGAGCGGCTGGGCCCGTGAGCCATGGCCGCTGGGCCTGCGCGTCTGGAGCCTGTGCTCCGCAACGGGAGAGGCCACAACAGTGAGAGGCCCGCGTACCGCAAAAAAATAAAAATAAAAATAAAAAAATCAGTTTCACGTGACTGATGGATAAATGGTCAATTTTATTACAGTCAGGGAAATGCAAATTGAAATTGCAGTGAGCTACCATTTCATAATCAGCTGTTGAACAATACCAAGTGTTAACTAGGATATGGAGGTATAGGAATTCTTATCCACTGCTGTTAGGAGTAGAAATGGGTATATCCATTTTGGAAATGTGTTTGGCAGTGTTGAGCCATGAGCATGCCCTGTGATCTATGAATTACATGACCAGGTATATACCTTAGAGAAAATCTTGCATATGTGCACCAGGAGGCATATACAGAAATTTTCATAATGGTGTTTTTTATGAGCAGAGGTAGTATAACATATATGTTTATATACGTTAAACACATAAATAAAATATAGATTAATATAAAAATAACCTACTGGTTTATTGTGATGGTTAATCTTATGTGTCAACTTGACTGTACCATGGGGTGCCCAGATTGAACATTTTTTCTAGGTGTTTCTGTGAGGGTGTTTCTGGATGAGTTTACCATTTTAATTGGTGGACTCAGTAGATTATACTCCCCAGTGTGGATGGGCATTATCCAATCTATTGAAGGCCTAAATAGAACAAAAGGCAGAGGAAGGACGAATTCACCACTTTTGCTCCCTGCTTGCCTGTTTGAGCTGGGGCATCTGTCTTCTGCCTTTGGACTGGGGCTTACACCATCAGCTCCCCTGGTTCTCAGGCCTTCAAACGTGGGCTGGAATTATACTTCCAGCTTCCCTGCATCTCTGACTTGCAGAGGGCAGGTCATGGAACTGTTTAGCCTCCACAATAGTATGAGCCAATTTCCACGTGTGTGTGTTTGTGTGTGTGTGTGTGTGTGTGTGTGTGTGTGTGTATAACAGTAATAATCTATTTATAACAGAGCCGATAGGATATATTTTGGTTCTGTTTTTCTGGAAAACCCCAATGGATTTATCAAAAGAAAGACATACTTATACAGTGGAACACTATACAGCAGTGAATGTGAAAAAATTCACGTGCACCAACAGTGATCAATCTCACAAATACAGTATTGAATTAAAAAGAGCAAGTCAGGGCTTCCCTGGTGGCACAGTGGTTGAGAGTCCGCCTGCCGATGCAGGGGACACGGGTTCGTGCCCCGGTCTGGGAAGATCCCTCGTGCTGCGGAGCGTGCGCGTCCGGAGCCTGTGCTCCGCAACGGGAGAGGCCGCAGCGGTGAGAGGCCTGTGTACCGCAAAAAAAAAAAAAAAAAAGAGCAAGTCATAAAAGAATAATATATTGGTTTAACTCCATGATTGTAAACTTCAAATATAGACATTAAACTATATAGTGTTTCAGGAAAGCTATCAATACATAGGCAGTAAACACTATAAATTACCAACACAGTTACCTCTAACGAGGAAGGAATGGGCTCTAATCCGTGATGTATATAAGTGGCTTCTGGGGTGTGGTGGTATTTTGTTTCGTGAAACGGAGGGTGGGTGTTAAAGAAAAATACCACATCAACTTCTCTCCCCTGTGTGGGGCTGGATGGCGTTGCCCGGTGAGTCTGTAGTCACCACATCCTGGCGAAGGATGTGCATTGTGAGTGAACTCACATGTACATGAAGCCAATTTTGGCCAAATCTCCATTTGCAGATCTCCTTTTCAAAACTATCAACTCATATTCATTTGTAAGCAAACCTAACCCATCATGTTTCAAATCATCTGTGATCAGATTGTCAAAATATGGTTTTTGGTACAGCTACTTGTTTTCACAAGGTCTTTGGAGACTATTTGTGACACTGTTTAAAATTGTTCTCCTTCTGTCCTGCCTTACAAATTCTGAAACGTTTGGGCTGATTCAGTTCTTCTAAGCTGAAGGCCTCCATGCAAGGTCAAGTTAAGGTTTTCTCTCTATTTTGATTCCATGAACATTAAGGTTTCACCCTCCCACACTGCTGTATTGTTGTTGTTCTCCCCAGTCCAGGGGAGGAGCTTTCCGTTTGGCTGTAGAAGCCCAGGTCACCTTCAACCCAGAGCTTTGGAGAACTCTCCTTGAAGGAACAGCTTGGTATCACAGAGTGGCTTTCAGTTCAAAGGTGACACTATATTCCTGATCTTTCTCCTGCATCATCCTTCGTTTGTACAGGCTACTGGTGGAGAGCAGGAGGAGTGTATGCGTGATTCCATGGGGGAGGCTGGATTCTCGCAATGACTCAGTTCTCTTAGCATTTGTTTACGCCTGCCTACTCCCAATCTTTAATCCTTACAAACCTTTCCCCACCTTAGTAAAATATAGTGGATTTCAGCCTTTCTCTTGCTCCTGGTGCTTTGCAGCTGGGATGCACCTTGAACAAAATATGCCCCCCTCACCAGTCTGGCGAGGAGAGATGGTGGAATTACAGGGCCCTTGGGTGAGGGGAGGGTGAGGAGTGGAAGGAGGGAGGTTTGTTTGTGTTTCTCAAAGAGCTGCACGTGATACCAGGCTGCCTGCCTTTGCTGGTTTGAAGTCCTTGGCAGTAGCCTTTGCTTATTTCCTTGTGAGTATTCATGCATTATCATGAGGTCTTTTATTTGAGCTGGCGTAGTGGCTGCTCAGTTTTCCAGTAAGGAAGCAGACATTGCCTCATGGCCTTAGGCACTTCTGGGGGTAAAAGAATGTAAACTGCTAAAGCCCTGCCCCTTCATGTCCCGCCTCCGACTCCATTATGGGCTGAAAATAGGAACTAAAAAACAGCTAAAACACTCTGAATTGTTACAAAAGGAGAGCGCAGCCCCAGCTGACAGTGATGCGGGCTTTATGGGAGGAGAAGGTCTGCATGAGGAAAGAGAGAAAAGAAAGAGGGGACGCTCAAGTGAGCCAGGGAACAGTATATGTGGCTTTTTGAGGCTTTGTGCTACTATATACTTCCGGATTCACTAGGGGTTCTTCATTGACTTCGACTGTGTGTAGAAGATCCTGTCTAAGTACGTATCAAGTACTTTAACTCCTCTCTGATTGGAAATGTGTGAATGCATCAGTATAGAGGGGTGTGTATATTTGGCAGGGGTGGGAGAGCAGTAATTCAACAGTCCAGCAACAGAACGCAAGGGAGTGGGATGGAGTGGAGCGTGGGCCGCTGAAAAGCTGTCACCCCAGGCCGAGCCCTGGGTGCCTCCTCTCTCCCCCTGCCCAAGGGGCTTCTTTGCCAGGACCTCCAGAGGGGGGTCCAGAGGGTGGAGAGCCTGTGACAGCTAAATCACTGGATGCCTGCCTACCGGGGAAGACCCTAATGTTGGCCTGGGCCCGCTTCTGTTTTATAGCCTGATAGATTTGGGCTCTCCCTTTCCCTCTTCAGAGGCCTACAATCTGCACCAAATGTTTCACATTACTCAGTGTGAAAAACCTCCTATTCTTTCAGATTTTTTACAAGTTCATACATCCGTGGAAACCCGATATTCCATATTTCATTCTGCTTCGTGGATGTCATTGTGAGGGATGCGGGTTCACATGCAACAGGCCTCTTTTGGCTTTGATCAGCTTGACCGCAACTAATTGTAAATGGAGAACAAATGAAAGAAATATTTACAAATTTCATGGGAATTCAGGCAGGGCCTAAGCCTTCCCTAATGCTTCCATTCACAGTAAATGTTTATTGAATACTTTGACTCTACTGTGCACTTCAGTATTTATATAGTATTAGGTTTTAGCTTGTTCTGGAGGGATCCAAAGAGTTAGTAAACCGACCTTCCCCTTCTCCGTGCTTTACCCCCTTCCCTTCTGCAAACTTCCATTCCTTTGCATCGCAAAATCTGCTGCTGCCTAAGGAAAACCAACTCAGATTCCGAAGCTACAGCTGTAAGAAGGGGTAGGAGAGAAAGGGGGGGCGGGGAGAGAGACAGAGAGAAGGGGGAAAAAAAGGACCGTAAAATTTAAAACAAATTTTGAGTTGCATAGTCGAGTTGGGAAAAGTCAAATGAAATGTTTGAGATTTGTTCAAAATAAAGTTATAAATTTTTGGAGCCAGGTTAAGCAGCTGTTGGGTCAGGCAGGCTAAGGCCTAAAAGGCAGCACCAAGAGCTGAACATTATGCAATCAGTCAGCAGTTGCCTGGATACAGAGAAACACCCACAGCCCTGTAAGAGGATTTCTGATTTAGGACTTTCCACTTCTAAGCCTACTTTTCCAGAAGAATTTTTGTTCACTCAGGAAGCAAAATAACCTTTGTGATTTCTCCTTGGAGGTAATAGAGACGGGTCACGCTATGGCTAGGAAGGGGTTGGCCGACCCTCCCCTCCAGCTTCCCCGCCTCATGGCATAAGCTGGAAGTCCTCTCAGACCCTAGCTTCTTCCAACTGCTGTCATGAGCTGCTGACACTTCCCAGGGCAGCTTAGACAAGTGATGGTCCAGATACTGAAGATCAGACAGGAGGTGACTTCTTTCCAGAGAGTCCTTTGGTTACCACCTTGGACGGCAAGTGCTTCTGAGGTTGGCCAATCAATGCTCCAACAACTGCTATTTTAATCAGGAGTATTTCACATCTGTACCTGCTGTACCCTAGGCCCGTTCCACGCTAGGAGTTGGAAAAGGCTAGATTCTGTTGTTTGTGGACCCTGGCGTAACCTGCTCTTCTCCACCTTCCCACCCAGGCGTGAAAGACATGATTTAGGGGTCACACAACCCCGAAACAACCCGAAAGTCTAATGAGAGAGGTGTTTGCAAAGGAGGTGGTCGTAAGACAGGATAGACGGCTTGCGATAGAGGAGAGGTGGCAGAGAAGAGGGATGGGGCGTTGGAGAAGGAGGTCAACTCCAAAGCTAAGAAAAAGTGGGAATGGGATCCCAGAGAAGAGTGTTCAGAGCGTTGTATTACAAATTTGCTATAGAAAATAATATTTTAGCTTTTACTCATTGTTCTCCTTCCAGTGCTCTCCTCTTGCCTCTGGAGCTGCACTTCTCATTCCCAGGAGTCCTCTTTTAAAAAAATGTGCTTTTCAAACAATAGCTTCCCATCACAATGTGCTCTTATAGCCCCCCTGCATCGGCAGGCGGACTCTCAACCACTGCGCCACCAGGGAAGCCCATAGCCTGCTTACTCGTAAATGTAAGTGAACAATAGTATCAAACAGTTTTCATTTTTAAAGATTATTTGCAGAAAGCTAAATGGACAGAGCTGGAATGGTGGCTTTCTTAGCCGCACAGCAGAGCACAGAGCTGGCTAGAAGTGAATTAAGTGACCACATGCGAACAGCTTGACCTTGCATGTAGTCAGTTAGTGGGGGACATTGGTCTTGGTGGGTAAGGTACTGCTCTGTAGCCTCCAAGGGCAAGATAGTATGGTGTTTAAGGACTTTAATTTTGGAACCAGACTAGCAAGGTCAAATCTTGTCTCTGCCGCTAATAAGCTGTGTGATGGGCAAGTTTCTCAACTGCTGTCTACCTCAGATTCCTCATCTAGAAAGTGGGGCAAATAATAGTGCCTATGTCGTAGCATTGTTCTGAGAACTGAATGAGTCAATGTACATGAGATGTTTAGAGTAGCACCTAGCACATAATACATGGTGCATCAATACTGGCTGTTTTATTATCTCAGGAGGCAAGAGGTATTTTCTTTATCAGAGAATTGAATTCTCACTGCCATCTTAGCAACAGAAGTGTTTATGCAACTTAGATTTCTTTGCTCTTTTAGAAAGATACTCTACTTTAGGGCCTTTCTGGGACTAACAATCCTATCAATTTACATTTAGTACTCAGGAGTGACTGCTGTGTTTTCATGTTTTAGTTATTTCTTATGGGTTTTAATTCAACACTATATGTATTTTAAATCATATATGTATTTTTAAAATGTATGTTCCCCTTAAGAATCGAGAGGAGAAAATCCACCTGCAGTGCATTTGCGGAAGAATGCTCAATTAGAAAGATCTATATATATCCAAGAATATATACAAGAAAAATAGGAAAATAGGCACCTATGTTCTCTTCATATGATATATATTACACATTCATGCTGGGATTAGACATTGTATCTTGATGATGGGTGCATATGGGTTTGTTTGTACACCTGTTTATGTGGTGTAATGTGACTCTGTTTGTATAGGTGCATGTCTATGTGGATATAGATACATGTAGACACTCTGAAAACAGTGCTTCTGTGACTATAGAGTGAACAAAGCCCCAAACCCATTGATTATGTGACTATTGCTCACATAATACACAAATCCTAAAGCACTGCTAAATGTCAGAATTGTGGGAAAAGGGAGATGGTCTTAGAACGTCTTCTATAGCATTCCGTGCGACATTGTGATTTAATTGTCCTGGAATGTAGCACAAGAGGTTTGCACTTCTTACCCGCTTGAGCCCTGAGAAAATTATAGGCTCAACCAAATTACAGTGAAACAAAATCTGTTGAAAACGAACAATCTGTTTTATGAATTATGCCACAATATAAATATTCAATAATTAATACATGCTAATACACGCATTCAATATATTCAACTTTTCAACTGCAAATATTTTCTAGAATGCCTTTATGTAGTTACATCCACTGTCTGTGGAAACTGAATTTTAGCTTTAGCCTTGGGTCAATTTCAAACAATGACAGTTCACTGGAAGTGACTCCAGATGCCATTGAACATGGAAATTGAAAACTGGCAGCTAGCATGCCGGATTTTGCCAACAATTGGGTTTTGTTTGGCCGCTTGGTATCTGTATGTGTGTGTGTGTGTGTGTAAACATTTTATCGAGGTATAATTGTGACACAATAAACTGCACGTATTTAAAGTATACAATTTGATATTTCACAGGTATATACCTGTGAAACCATCTTTACAATCAAGATAATTAACATATTCTTCACCACGGAAAGTTTTCTCATTGCCCTTTGTAATCCCTCCTTCCTGTCCTTAGCCCCTGCAGGCAATCACTGATCTACTTTCTGTCACTATAGATTAGTATGAGTTTTCTGAACTGCGAATTTCTGAATGGAATCATACTGTATGTACTCCTTTTATGTCTGGCTTCTTTCACTCAGCATAATTATTTTGAGATTCATCCCAAAATCATAATAATTACAAAGGTTTTCTCCTATGTTTACTTGTAGAAGTTTTATAATTTAGGTTTTACATTAGGATCTACATCCATGTTAAGTCAATTTTTGAACATGATCTATGTTCTGTATCTATGGTTCCATAGATGGAAGTTCATTTTTTTTTTTCATATGAATACTGAATTATCCCAGCACACACTCTTTGTTGGAAAGACTATTCTTTATTCACTGCATTGCTGTGACAGTCTCAAGCTGGGGCAGTTGTAGGGCTTACCTCATTTTCCATTTCTCAGAGGTCAGTGTCCCTCATTGACTGATGTCCAGTGTCCATTGTTTCATATATTTAGTCTATTTTTGTTTATTTCAAGTGGGAAGGTAAGTTTGATCCCTGCTCCTCCATCTTGGTGAGAAGTAGAAGTCCCATGCTTAGAGTATCTTTGAAATTTAAAATGTGTTTCCAATAGATAAAAATTAGGAAATATCGTATTCAATCTAGATTTCTGGCTTCTCATGGAAAATCTGCAGATTCGGCGAAATGAGATACACACTCCACGTGGCATCAGTCGATTGCACAGTTCCCTCTTTCTTTGTGGCAGGAGCTTCCTAGCTTCTCGCAGTCCCCATCTTGCTTGCTTCACTCATTTTTTTTTTTTTTTTTTTTGTGGTACGCGGGCCTCTCACTGTTGTGGCCTCTCCCGTTGCGGAGCACAGGCTCCGGACATGCAGGCTCAGCGGCCATGGCTCACGGGCCTAGCCGCTCTGCAGCATGTGGGATCTTCCTGTACCGGGGAACGAACCCGTGTCCCCTGCATGGGCAAGCGGACTCTCAACCACTGCGCCACCAGGGAAGCTCTTGCTTCACTCATTTAACTTACCTACTCGACCCCCTTAGGCCTGATCAGTCCAAGTCTTTCATTTCATTTCAGGAGGAAAGGGAGAGAGGCAAAGTGAGATGGTATTAGAATCTGGGTTATCTGGCTCCAAATCCAGTGGTAGTTCCACTGAGATTGAACAGTCATATTGTATTACTGGTATGGAGATAAGCAAACTGAAGGTCTCATGAATTGCTGACAGGTTTAGATGCTCAGTGCCTATCACTCACACTCTTCTTACATCTTGATATTTATCTGTGAAGTTTATTATAATTTATCTGTTGCAGTATTTGGAAGCAAATTATGTAGTAGGGATTTAACTGTTAATTTTTTTTAAAGAATTGCTTATTCAACAAAACCATCTTTTGAGGATTATCATTTTTCCTTATTAAATAAATTGCCCGCACACCTATCAGAATGACCAAAATCTGGAACAGTGACGACACCAAATGCTGATGCGGTTGTGGAGCAGTAAGAACTCTCATTGATCGCTGGTGGGAATGCAAAATGGTGCAGCCACTTTGGAAGACAGCTTGGCAATTTCTTACAAAACAAAAATATGCTTACCGTTTGATCCAGGAATCATGCTCCTTGGTATTTACCCAAAGGACTTGAAAACTTATTTTCCCCCCAAAACCTGCACATGAATGTTTATAGAAGCTTTATGTATAATGACCAAAACTTGGAAGCAACCACGATATCTTCAGTAGACGAATAAATAAACTGTGGCACATTCAGACAATGGAATATCATTCATTGCTAGAAAGAAGTGGGCTGTTAAGCCACGAAAAGACATGGAGGAAGCTTAAGTGCATATTTCTGAAGTGAAAGAAGCCAATCTGAAAAGGTTACATAATGAATGATTCTAACTATATGACGTTCTTACCCCAAAACTATGGAGACAGTAAAAAGCTTAGTGGTTGTCTGAGGCTGCGGGGAGGGACAGATGAATAGCCAGAGCACAGAGGAACTTTAGGTCATTGAAAATACTTTGTGTAATACCATACCGATAGATACGTGTTGTTACACATTTGTCCAAACCCATAGAATGTACAACACCAAGAGTGAACTGTAACGTAAACTATGGACTCTGGGTTATAACGATATGTGAATGTAGGTTCATCAGTGGTAACAAAGGTACCACTCTGGTGGGGGATGCTGATAATTGGGGAGGCTGTATATGTGAGGGAGCAGGGGTATATGGGAAATCTGTACCTTCCAGTCAATTTTGCTGTGAACCTTAGACTGCTCTAAAAAGTAAAGTCTTAATAAAAATAAATAAATTGCTGGCAGCATTTATGTTGAGTGTTGCAAGCTCTGAGTTCCCACCATAAGATAATACTGAAATGACAACAATGTAGAGAATATGTTTATGGTATTTCTCATCTATTCATAACGGTTTTTAGATTATTGAAGGTGTTTATATATATGTATATACATGGAGAAATTCAATCTGTTAGCCTGGGAAATGACCTAATAACAAGTTATATTTACCCATCCCCTGTCTCAATTGATTAGTCAAAGTATTATTAAACTGTTGTGCAAAATATAGGAATAAGGGTCAAGAAACAAATCACAAAACCACTAAGGATCATGTGAAGTCACACTTTCTTAGTAGACATGTTGTAAAAATGCGTACGATGCATTTTTGGAAACGAGTCCAACATCTTACAAAAATCTGTCTCTTTACTGTCAGATGTTAGAGGCGATGGAAAAATACACTACATAGAACAATTTATAACTTTTGATTTCATATTCTGGCTTAAAAAATAGACCCTGTAGAAAAAGAGCTGAAGGCATAATACGGAATTATATTGGTATTATTTTACTGACTTACCACAGATGACTATTTCTGATTTAGAAACAAAAAGGAACTGTCAAACTCTCTTATGATTTCCATGTGTTGGATTATATTAGATACCTAACAGAAACTTGTTTTACCTGCTTGCAAGAGCTTTTAAAACTGCCTGTGTGACAAAGAATACCATTCCAAAAGCAAAGTGGGAACATGCTTTTACTAAGATAGCAGATAATAGCAAAGCTTGGGCTTCTGGGGAATATGTTCCCTTCCAGCCCAGCAGCTGGAGAGCTGCCCTTGACCGACAGAACGGAGCAAAGAGCTCAGGATGTGGGTTTCCGCTTTTCGGAGCTGACAGTATTGGGGTGTAGGGTACTTTATATATTGGTAAGTTCTCAGACAGTAAATTCTGCTCTTCTAACAGGTTTTCAAAAGAGTGTTGTTTAAAACCACTGAGCGCTTTTTCTGTTTCTTTCATGCTTACCTGTCTTCATTCCTGTTTTCTCTCTCTTCCTCTCTTTGCCTTTTCCCCTCGTCCTCTGCACCTTCTTAGGACTTGCTTCTTTCTGGACTCGAGCATGTCTATGTTAGCCTCTCCTTGAGAATCCTCACTTAACCGCACCTCTCCACACATATCCTTCTCCCCCTTAGCATGTCTCTTTAGAAGCCTTAAACAGAACATTCACACCCACTGTGTCTCCTCAAATCCAGCAATGTGACCAGTTTCTGTCCCCAGTTCCCTTCCAAAGCTTCCATTCTGGCTAATATCTCCTGTGGTCTGTTCATGGAGAGAAAGATTGATCAGACTGAATTTTTTAGTGATCTCATGCCTCCTTGGGCAGAGTTTGTTTCTCTTCTTTCTAAGCCAATTTGACTACTGGAGACATTTTTTTCACTTTATTTTCTTCTCACTTCATTTTTCTTACATTTTCTCCACCTTCTCCCTCCTGACTCTTCATTAACCTGATCATCGACTCCTTTTGGCTCTACACTCCACATCGATTTCCTCCCAGATCGTATCTCCTCTTATTGCATTTCCTACATTTTCATAGACAATCTGTAATTTAAAGTTTTGTTTTGACCCCAGAGCTTGGAAATATGCTGATAAGTTTTTGATAGTCTGGGTTTCTTTCACCGTCTTCCTTCACTCACCATCACTCTTGGTTTTCCTTTATTAAAACAAAAAATGTTATTGTCACCACTGGAGAGAGCATTTACTCAAAGTTGATTTTCTCTCCTGAAGACATCTTTCTTTTCACACATAGTTGTGCACATCTCTTTCCTTGTTGCGACTCCTGGAGACCATTCGTGATGAGATGTTTATTTTGTGTTTGTGGCTCTTTATCATTTTCCTCCCAGTCATCCTTCCCTATCTCCATTCTAAGCCTAACTTTGACTTCCTTGCCTTGAGGAAGGTTGTAGATGGGTCTGAAGATGAGGTGCTTGAAGTGGCTCCCTGGCCCTCCTTCAGCTGCTGGCTTTTGCTTTTCTGGAGAGGGTAGGCGAGTAGAAGGTTGGGCAGATGGAAAGTGATGGACAGAGAGTCTCCTCCTGGCCTGGGGAGGAGACAGAGGGTCATGGTCCATGGCTCCCATGAAAGCTGATGACCTGTGACCCACTCTCACGTGCCTTAAGGGAAGGACAAGACTGGGACTAGGGTGAGGCAAGTGAGGCAACTGACTCAGGCATAAAATTTGAGAGGACTCTAAAAAAACCCTCAGTAATCAAGGTAATTATATTTTATTGCAATATTTTAAAAAGTAAAAATTAATGCAAAAAAATCCATGATGAACAAATATCAATATTTTAAATAAAGACAGGATGTGGAAGGGGTGGAACTCCAGAGGATGGTAGCTGGTGTATCCCAGGCATTGTTGCCCCCAGGCAGCTTAGCAATGATTCCCAGGCCCCAAGGGCACTGATGTAGCGGAGTCCCTTGATTGCTAGGAATCCTGGGGGTTTGGGCAGGAGCCATCCCAACAACAACGAGTACGGAGAGATGGACAGAGGGGGCATCTGTAAAAATTTTTTGATGTCGAAAAACCCCTGGAGACCTTTGCGTAGCCATGGGTAGGAGCCCAGATAATGGTAGAAATGGGGCCTTACTTTTGGATAGATGTTTTATTTCAAATAAATAGAAATAAGGCACTTACGGCACTCACAGCTTTACTGTTGCAAATTCATACTGAGTACACTGCCTCCATCGGGAGCTTTGTCACTATCTTGAGTGAGGAATGGGAAGCTGAGATTCTTTATTTTCTCTCCCCAGTTCTGTATTGCCTTCCCTTCCCTATCACAAAGTCCACTCCTGTTATTAACCTGTGACTCACTGACCCTGGCTTTCATACGTTTAAAGATCTGGAAAGAGTATATAAAAAACCAAAGACATCCTCTGCTGCTTGCTTTCACATCCTTAAGATCTGACCTCTTTTTTTCAGGTCTCAGAATCGGCACCTTAATATGGGTTCTGCAAGGCAGCTTGACTTGACGGAACGGTCATGGGCCCCCTGAATGCTAGGCCTGACTCTGCTCTGAACGAGCTGTGTGAATGTGGATAAGTGAGTAACTTTCACTCTCTGACCCTCAGTTTCCTTATCCGTGCAGAGGGGCTTAAACTAGATGAGTCCTAAGGTTTCTCTCTGGCCCAACATTCCATGCATTCTAAGGATGATTTTATTTGTCACCGAAATGCGGATTTCCTGCCAGTTCACTTATGATCACTGTAAAACAGCCCAGCTCTGATCTTACTTCTCACCCTGTACTTTGGCATTGTAGTTTCCATTTTCAAAATCTGTTGGCCTTTAGGTGTCATCTGTGTCAAAATCAGATTCTTCACTCTCGGTTTCAAGATGCCAGCTTATCAAACGAAAATCTCTAACAAGGTCTTTGCTCTGCTTGAATGTAAACTTCGCTGAATGATAAAGCAGAAAAAGAAACCATAAGACTTTGGGCCAACCATAAACTAGTTTCCTCGTCTGTGAAATAAAGAGGTTTTATTAGATGCTCTTTTAAGCCCTTTTCAGTTTTAAAATTCTAAATTACGTCAAGAAGCATGATGTTCTTAGATTCTGAATAAGTTTGATATCTTTTTTGTCCCAATCATCAGCTTTTAGAGTATTCCAAGTTTCTTCACCCATCGATTACCTACAGATTTACATAGAAGTATCAGCTTCTTAGTTCTTGCGTGGCCCACCAAATTTATGTAACTTGGTGTTTGACGAACACTGCTGTTTTATAAAGAGGTTGGGAGTTCCCCTAATCCATATTATTTTAAACATTTAAAAATCTGAAAAACTTTTTTTTTTTTTTTTTTTTTTTAAGTGTAAAGTGGTCATTCTAGCCACTACAGAAAAGAAAGCTGTGTATGTTCTCTACTTCATTTGCCAAAAGAACTGCATAGGCTTTATCATTCTAATGCTTGGGGACTGTGAGATTTGTCTTGTTTTAAAGACAATGGTGGAGGTCTCCTTGCTTCCTGGTGTGGTTTCACTGCCAGGTTCTGTGAGTACTTCTGGGTCACTGACCCAGCTCTGCAGTCTCTGGGGCTGCTGAAGGGGCCATTGGGGAAAGCAGGCACCTCCTGTTGAGTCATGGCTGTGTTGCTCTGTCCCACAGGACTTCAAGAATTTCTTTCTCTTAAGTGGTAGCATATCAGTTATACAGAAATGCACTTTAGGAAACAGTCTTCAGGAGGGTGCAGATAAGTTCCTACCGTCTTAATAGATCATCCCCAACTCACCCTTCAAGTCCCACTTCAGTGTGATAAGGCTAAAAATTGAGCTCTGGCACCGACACTCAGGGACAGAGTCAACATTCCAGAGGCTCTGCACATATGTACACATTCTGTGATAACGTGTGGACTTCTGTATGGAGTGAGGCTGAATTCAGAGAGATGACAGAGCTTATTAAAGTGGATAAAGTGAAAATTGTAACTTATGATGGTAAAAATACTGGCTTTAATACTACAGAATGCATAGAGGAAAAATGGCTTTTTAGTGCCGTCTTCTGTCATTAAGCAGCACTTTTTGAAGTGCAACAAAAAGAGACTTTAGAAAACATTATTCTAGAAATGCAGGAGTGATTACACTGTGCTGCACGGATTGGAGGATGTCAGTAGAGAGAAGCTTATAATTCTGTGACCTCTTACATCATTTTCATTATGCAGCATGAAGAAACTTAACTTTTTATGACAAGTCAAAATTGTTGCCAAAGAACAGTATTTAATAAACTCATTCTAAAACTCAATGTGACTAATAATAGGTGGCACTGTTAAGCTAGCAATATAGAGATATTAGATAAGCATTTTATTAGCTTTAGATAAAGGGTACCATGTTCATTGTAGGGAAGTTGGAAAAATATATCATTTCAGTAAAGTCATGTCAGTTTTATCAGTTGTAACTTTTGCAGTTAATAAAAAGCATTAGCAAGAGGTTATAGCAAATTCTGGATAAATTTTACTTAGAAAATCCATTTTCTAAAGTAATACAGAATCAGTGGTAACATTGGTATGAGAAACCTACTAAGAAATAAAACTCTGTTAGGAAAAAGTAGATAATCTTCAGACAGAGTTCCCAGCCAAAACAAAGCAACAAAATCAAACCACAAAACCCTGTTCCCAATAAGATAAAATAGTCCCATTTGACATTAAGTCATTTCTTGAACTGGCTATATTGATCAAGATTCATACATTTAAAAATAACCTTACATCCTAATGTGTGTTTGACTTTTAGTTTAAAAATCTTATTAAATGTAAAATAAAAGGGACAGTGGTGTGGAGACTCTTGAAGTCTTCGGGTTGAAACTTTCAGTGCTTGGATTCATTTTGCTGAATAGGAAGAGAGCAAGTTGGAGTGAGATTATATGTTTTCTTAATCCTTCTTATGGTTTTAGTAGCTATCTCTTCTGTAATGTTTTCTGCTGCCTTCTCTTTTGAAATACTGGCATGCCTTGAAGATATGACGGGTTCGGTTCCAGACCACTGCAATAAAGTGAATATTGCAGTAAAGTGAGTCAAGTGAGTCATTTTTCTCAGTGCATACAAAAGTTATGTTAACACTATATATATCTATGTATTCCTTTTCAGATTCTTTTCCCTTATAGGTTGTTACAAAATATTGAGTAGAGTTCCCTGTGCTACATAGTAGGTCCTTGTTGATTATCTATCTTATATATAGTAGTGTGTATATGTTACTCCCAAATTCCTAATTTATCCCTCCCCTCAACAGCTCCCCTTTGGTAACCATAAGTTTGTTTTCTGTATCTGTTTTCTGTTTTGTAAATAAGTTCATTTGTATCATTTTTTTTTAGATTCCACATATAAGTGATATCATATGATATTTGTCTTTGACTTCACTTAATATGATAATCTCTAGGTCCATCCATGTTGCTGCAGATGGCATCATTTCATTCTTTTTTATGGCTAATTAGTATTCCATTGTATATATGCACCACATCTTCTTTATCCATTCATCTGTTGATGGACATTTAGATTGCTTTCATGTCTTGGCTATTGTAAATATGTTGCAGTAAACACTAGGGTGCATGCGTCTTTTCTAATTATGGTTTTCTCTAGATGTACGCCCAGGAGTGGGATCACTGGATCATATGGTAGTTCTATTTTTAGTTTTTTAAGGAAACTCCATACTGTTCCTCATAGTGGCTGTATCAATTTACATTCCCACCAACAGTACAAGAGGGTTCCCTTTCCTCCACACCCTCTCCAGTATTTATTGTTTGTAGAGTTTATGATCATGGCCATTCTGACTGGTGTGAGGTGATACCTCATTGTAGTTTTGATTTGCATTTTTCTAATTAGTGATGTTGAGCATCTTTTAATGTGCCTTTTGGTCATCTGTGTGTCTTCTTTGGAGAAATGTCTATTTAGGTTTTCTGCCCATTTTTTGATTTTTTTGTGTGTGTGTGTTGTTTTGCTATTGAGCTGTTTGTATATTTTGGAGATTAATCCCTGTCGGTTGCATCGTTTGCAAATATTTTCTCCCATTCTGTAGGTTGTCTTTCCATTTTTCTTTATGGTTTCCTTTGCTGTACAAAAGCTTTTAATTAGGTTCCATTTGTTTATTTTTGTTTTTATTTCCATTACCCTAGGAGATGGATCCAAAAAGATATTACTGTGATTCATATCAGAGAGTCCTGCCTATGTTTTCCTCTAGGAATTTTATAGTATCTGGTCTTACATTTAGGTTTTTAATCCATCTTGAGTTTATTTTTGTGTATGGTGTTACAGAGTGTTCTAATTTCATTCTTTTACATGTAGCTGTCTGGTTATCCCAGCACCATTTATTGAAGGCAGTGTCTTTTCTCCATTGTATATTCTTGCCTCTTTTGTCCTAGATTAATTGACCATAGGTGCATGGGTTTACTTGTAGACTTTCTATCCTGTTCCATTGATCTATATTTTTCTTTATGTGCCAGTGTCATTCTAATTTGACTAATGTAGCTTTGTAGTATAGTCTGAAGCTAGAGAGCCTGATTCCTCTATCTCCATTTTTCTTTCTCAAGATCGCCAGGCTATTCGGAGTCTTTTGTGTCACCATACAAATTAAAAAAAAATTTTTTCTGGCTCTGTGAAAAATGCCATTGGCAATTTGAGAGGGATTGCACCAAATCTGTAGATTTCCTTTTACTTATCCACAGTAATTAAAAATTCTTTCAAAGTTGGACTCAGTCCTCTCAAACTCTGCTGCTGCTTTATCAACTAAGTTTATGTACTATTCTAAATCATTTGTTGTTATTTCAACAATCTTCATAGCACCTTCATTAGGAGTAGATTCCATTTTAAGAAACCACTTTCTTTGCTCATCCGTAAGAAGTAACTCTTCATACATTAAAATTTTACCTTGAGATTGCAGCAATTCAGCCACATCTTCAGGCTCCACTTTTAATTCTAGTTCTCTTGCTTTTTCCACCACATCTGCAGTTACTTCCTCCACTGAAGTCTTGAACCCCTCAGAGTCGTCCATGAGAGTTGGAGTCAACTTCTTCCAGATCCCTGTTAATGTTGATATTTCGACCTCTTCCCATGAATCACAAACGTTCTTAATTCACCATCTAGAACGGTGAATGCTTTCCAGAGGTTTTCAATGTACTTTGTCCAGATCCATCAGAGAAATCACTATCTCTGGCAGCTAGAGCCTTATAAAATCTATTTCTTAAATAATAAGACTTGAAAGTCAAGATGACTCCTTGATCCATGGTCTACAGTATGGATGTTGTATTAGCAGTCATGAAAACGTTGCTAATCTTGTTGTACATCTTGATCAGAGCTCTTGGGTGACAAGATGTCAGTAATAATTTGAAAGAAATCTTTTCTGAGCCGTTGGTCTCAACAGTGGGCTTAAAATATTCAGTAACCCATGTTGTCAACACATGTGCTGTCATCCAGGCTTTGTTGTTCCATTTATAGAGCACAGGTAGAGTAGAGGTAGCATCCTTCTTAAGGGCTAGGATTTTTCAGAGTGGTCAATGAGCAGTGACTTCAACTGAAAGTTGTCAGCTGCATCAGCCCCTAAAAAAGAGGGTCAGCCTGTCCTTTGAAGCTTTGAAGCCAGGCATTGACTCCTCCTCTCTAGCTATGAAAGTCCTAGATGGCATCTTCTTCCAATGCAAGGCTGTTTCATCAGCATTGAAAATCTGTTGCTTAGTGTAACCACCTTCATGAATTATCTTAGCTAGATCTTCTGCATCATCTCCTGCAGCTTTTGCATCAGCACTTGCTGCTTCATGTGGCACTTTTATATTATGGAGATGACCTCTTTCCTTAAACCTCATGGAACAACCTCTGCTAGCTTCCTCACATCTTTCAGCCTTCATGGAATTGAAGAGAGTTAGGGCCTTTCTCTGGATTAGGCTTTGGCTTAAGGGAATGTTATGACTGGTGTGGTCTTCTATCCAGACCATTAAAACGTCCTCCATATTAGCAATAAGGCTGTTTCGCTTTCTTATGATTCATGTTTTCAATGGAGTAGCACTTTTAATATCCTTCAAGAACTTTTCTTTGCACCTGTAACTTGGCTAACTCTTTGTCACCAAGAGGCCTAGCTTTCATCCTGTCTCAGCTTTCAATATACCTTCCTCACTAAGCTTAATCATTTCTAGCTTTTGATTTAAAATGAGAGATGTACAACTCTTCCTTTCACTTGAACACTCAGAGCCCACTGTAGGGTTATTACTTCAGTATTGCTGTGTCTTAGGGAAGGGGGAGACTTGAGGAGAGGGAGAGAAATGGTGGAATGGCTGGTAGGTGGAGCAGTGAGAACACAATTTATTGATTAAGTTTGCCATCTTATTTGGATGGGGTTTGTGGCACCCCAAGTCAATTACAACAGTAATATCAAACATCACTGATCATAGATTATCATGACAAATATAACAATAATGAACATATTTGAAATGTTGTGAGAATTACCAAAATACGACAGAGACATGAACTGAGCAAATGTTGTTGGAAAAATGGTGCCCATAGACTTGCTTAACACAGAGTTGCCACAAACCTTTGGTTTGTAAAACACACAATATCCATGAAGCACAATAAAGCAAAGTTCAGTACAATGAGGTAAAGGGAGAAAATACTGTATCGTTCATGTTGAACAACCCAGGCAGAAAGAAGCCATGAGAGAAACATTCTCCAAGGAGTAGCAGCTGCTGACCTGCATCGGCCCATTCTGGGATTCCTGACCTTGACTGTGACACCTGGGGTTGGCCCAGTCCAGCTATGCATACATAACACCTGGAGTGATATCTTTAATGTGGAACTTTTTGAAAATTAGCAAAAGAGGCGTTATGGTCCGGTGAAGCCATCAGCAAAGTGCGCTCCCAGACCACGCCCATCAGAATCATCTGGGGGGTGCTTGAGATCCTGGACTCCACCACAATCCCACTGAATCTGAAACTCGGGGGGTGTGGTCTGAGAGCCTGCAATTTTCACAAGATCCCCAGATAATCTGTACTGGCTTTTGAAAGTGTCTGCTCTTGTAGTTAGTTTCAATATCTCTGGGTTCAGATCCTGGTTCTGTCCCCCTTTATGTGACCTAGAAGAGCTCTTTAAGCTCTCTGAGTCCAACTTTCCTTCTCCATGAATTAGGAATAACGATGGTACCCGCTTCCTAGGGTCCTGTTGAGAAATGAGATAGGCTTTGAAGCACTTACTGCAGTACCTGGTACCTATGAAACATTCATAAATTTGAAAAGCTATTCTTACCATTATTTTTAAAAATTGTATAAAGGATGGCAGAATCTCCACTCTGATTAGAGAGCAACATAGAATGTTTGTTTATTGGAGTGAATACTAACTATACAGTAGATTCTGATATTAAATTATAGCACCTCTTTACTAAAGGGGTTAAAGCAATGGTCACTTCTCTAGCTTTGCCTGCACTTTTCTTGTCCCAGATTTTGCTAACATTCTTTTGGCTGCTCTGTTTGGTTCTTGTTTCTCAAAGGCAAGGGTGTAGCCCTCTTTGGCTGGTTTTAAGGCCATTGCTCCTGAGTTTCTGCTTTTGAACCGTTTCCAAGGGGAGTCTTCAGCAGATGATTTACAAAGAGGGCTTTGATGCTCTCTAGCTTGTCCTGCAAAACGCTGTCCGTTTCCCTTAGCTGTTAACCCTGGTGGCCTTTGAGAGCACGGCCCTGCAGCTGTCTCTCTCCAGTCACTCTCCTGTCCCAGCCTGCAGCCTCTCTTTGCTGTGCTCAGCTTTCTCTGCTGACCACAGCCTTTCTGGGATGGTTACGGGATCCCCATTTTCTGAGACTGGTGGGACAAATCACTTTCTTGTGGGCATTTGAACAGCAAAGGGATTCCTCGTTGCAAACACGGTGACGTTTTCTGGATAACACCAGTAAATATCATACATACTCCCTTCTTCTCATAGATTATTTTCTTAACTGTTTATATTAGTTGATGTTTAGGGGTTGTTAATGGTGAAGAATCACTGATTCTGAAGGCTAGAAAGGTTCTTGAGTCATGATTTATTTGTCTCTTTTCCAGAAAATATTTTAGGACAAAACCAAGTACAGCCTGGGTGACTTGAAAAGAATTGGCATTTACTTCTCCCAGTTCTGGAGGCTGGGCTGTTCCAGATCAGGGTACCAGCAGAAGACCTAGTGCTGGTGAAAGCCCTCCGCCTGGTTTGTAGACGACTGTTTTCTCATTCTCACCTGGCAGAGAGGGGGTTGGGGGGAAAACCTTTCTCTCCTCTTTTAACAAAGGCACTCGTCCCATTATGATCTAATTACCTCCCAAATGCCCCTCCTCTAAATACCATCACATTGAGGATTTAGACTTCAACATACGAATTCTGGGGAGAAACAAACTTTCAGTCTATGGCCTGTGCTGCAGCTACTGTGAGAGTTTATCAGAGACTTTCGTTGTAAAACTTGCAAAGCCAGGGCACTTCCAGTCTTGTAGTGCGGTTTGTGGTAAAAGAACAGGCGCTCAAGGCTCGTGGTACAGATTGGAGTGAAAGGGCAGAACATGCCTCAAGTCCTGGACTCACTCAGTTGAGGGAGGGGGCGCTGCAGGTCCTTGTGGAGCCACAGCGAGGGGAGCAAGAGGACAACAGATGTCTTTGGCCGGAGATGCCAGGAGGCAAACAGGCTCTGAGAGAGTGGGAGGGAGTGCGTTCACTTTTGCCGGAGGATGGAGCTTCTGAGACTAAGTCCCACATAAGGCGGCTGTGCGCACGGACAGACTCAGGCCCAACAGAGATTGGTAGATACTTCCAAGCCAGGTACTGCTTTTGACACTTCTTCTTCTATCACCTTGAGCTTCTCCAGGTTGTACCAATCAGTAAGCCCCCTCCTCTGCATAACTGAGCGTCCTGGGAACCAGAATAATCCCAAGGTTCCTTGAGGAATTTAGGATTGGAGCTGGGAGAGCTGGAAGGTCTGAAGGAGATTCCATGAGGCTGAGATTCCATGAACAGAGGCCCCTGTATTCCCTGGGAACTCTGTGCCACTTGGGACAGGGTGGCAGCATGGCAGAGTGGTAAGAACATTTGAATTTGGGGTTCAAAAAATCTGGAATCAATTCCAGGCTCCTCTGTGCATTTAGGAAGTACACAGTGCCCACAACTAGCGTTTGTTAAATGTCTGTGTCAGTCACTGATCAGGTATTCACACCTGCAAGTATTAACTTACAAGTATTTTTAAGTATTTAAGAGTATGCTATGAGGTTGATATTATTAACTTCATTTCACAGATGAAAAAGTTAGGCACAGAGGGGTTAAGTAACTTGCCTAAGGTCACACAGCAAAGACTGGAACCCAGGGAATGTGCCTTCAGCACCTTTGCTCTTAACCAGTAAGCTCGCCTATTTCTGTTTCTTTATCTGTCAAGTGAGGTTAACAATAGCTTCTTTAGTGTTGGGAAGATGAAATTTTCAATGAGATGGCAACAGATGAAGCACCCTTCTTTGCCTGGGTCACCAGGTTAGCAGTGCTCAACCGCCAACAGCTGCAGTTCCTCTCTTCCTTTTTCATGTTATGCAGGACCACTCCCTGTTCTGGACAAAGCTGGAGCCTCTCGTCTCGCATATGTCCAGTCCTCCTTTCCTCCCCTGGGCTGCCTGCTGCCCTTCTGTTTGCACTTGGAGCTGCAGCATCCCTCTCCCCATTTCTATACTCGTCCATAACTCCTTACGGTTCTGAGTATGAGGCTTATTTTACACGACATCCTTTCAAGCAGTCTGCTTCCTGGCCGCGTCTCTAAGGCACCTTAATCTCCTGCATAATGCTTCTCGATATCGCACTGTAGGGGTTACTGCTGGGAAGAGCATCTCTCTTTGTGTGGCTTCTTGCTGATTTCTCTTTCAGGGACCATCCCATTCCTGACCTTTTTCTGGTGCCCCTTTCCCACTTCTAGTGGCCTACCTGAAGTCTACCTTATTTTTGCCACTGCTCTAGCTGTACCCCAGCAGCCCCTGCGGTATCTGAGACTCCTTTAGAGAAGGCTCCCTAGCTCCCAACGTCCGTAGCCAGGGTGTCTCTGTCACTGTCCTGGAGATGGCCCTTCCTGGTTAATTTCCACTGGCCACTAACTGCATTACCTGTGGTTCCGGGCCTTCTGGCTTCCAAATGGGCTCGGTCAATGGGAGGCTCCGGTAACAGGTGGAGAGTGGTGCGCTAGCTGCCGCCCTCCCTCTGTGACAGGCCCTGCATCTCAAGGGGCTCCAGTGACATTATCTCCTCCTCTTCAACCCCTGAGGTGCCCATGCCTGCTGGTCTCTGGGTGTCTCCCCACCCTTATTTGTTCCTTCAACCTTGCCCTCACCGTTATATGTGGTCCCTCATGAATATCTCATTTCAGTGACATGGGATAAATTCTGTGCCCGTTTGGGACCCTACAGACATGCGTGACTAGAACCAGAAGGCCACTGGGCGGTCTCTTTTATCATGCTCACCTACACAAGCATAATTCTTACTCTATTGAGTGAAAAGATGAAGTTTACAAGAATAACACACTGTCTGCAAGTTGTTGGCTCTCTCTTTACTGTTAGAAACAAAGATGATTCTTTATCAGGGCCTGATGGAGAGCACAGTTCAGTAGAGAAAGTTCTGGTCAGTAGGGAGCGTTACTTTGGATGACAAGCTTGTTTTCCTCTTTTTTTCTTTTGTTACTAAAAAAATATTCTGACCATGTGACTTCGGGCAAATCATAAATCTCTTAACCTCAATTTTCTTGTTGAAAATTAAGAAGCCACTGAATTTATGACGTCAACAGTTGCCTTTAGCTCTAGAAAGGTAAGTAGCAGGAGAAAGGCTGCTCCCTGGAACGTTGAGAATTGGCTGGGGATCTGAGCAACAGGTAGGGGCTGCCTGATGCATCTCCCCATCTGCCCCTGATTCCAACCTCTGGTGTTTCTACTTCATCGCTGAGCACCCCTGACTCGGATCTGATTTCTTTGCTGCTACTTGTTTCCCCCTGATTGATGAGCCCAGTCGGGACACTGGGCTGTGCACTGGCTTCCCCCACTGGGGAAGGAAGGACCAGTACCCTTTCCTGAGACAACCACGCAGCAGCAATTGGGGTCTTGCTGGGAGAACTGACCTCTTTCAGGGATTGACTTCAGGGATAAATTCATGGTGCCCTTAGAAGAGAATAAAGGAGAAGGTTGTAGATTAAAAGCCCAAACCGCATTTCTCTTGGCTTTCCTTGTTCCAGTATGGATTTGGAGAAGGAAGGAAGGAAGGAAAGAAGGAGGGAGGGAGGGAGGGAGGAAGGAAGGAAGGGGAATTATAGAGTGATTTCTCTGTGTCAGGCAGTGTGCTAAGAAACTAACATGTAAATCCTTTATAACATATAAATCTCATCTAATCCTTGCAGGCACAGATGGTGAAACTGAGGCTAAGAGGAATATGGTACATTGCAAAAGGACGCATGGTTGATAAATATCTCACTTGTGTCCGTGCCAAAGGAGTAGGCCTATCTTTTTCAGTTTGATTGAATCATAAAGTTATTTCTCATCTTCCCAGGCTTTGCATGTAAAATGGTCCTTACTTCCCCACAAAGTTTAAGAGAGATGGGGTATTTCATTTATGCTTGTCTTTGGGCCTGCTTTGGTTCAAGTTTACTTCCTCTTTTCTATTCTGAATTCTATTTCTGGTCTTTTGCCACCTGGAAGATCACTCAGGTATCCGCTAGTTTTACTTCCCTGCTTACTGGCTGTCTTTGTGCTTTTTCAGAAATTGCTATACTAAGGCAGAGACAAGGAATGAGAGAAACAATAGGAAAGGTTTCCCAGCAACGCAGGGTTATATGGAAATGCCTCTTTGTGGCGGGAACCCAGAGGAGAAATGTCTCTGCCCTATGGGTCATGGCCAAAGCCACTCTGCCAGTAACCCAACACCTTTCCCACCTCCGGTGGGCAGACCATGTTAGCTTTTTACTCAAGATAACATCGCTCACCTTGACAAAGTCAAATCTCTTATTTCCATTTTCTCTCAGCCCTCACATTCTTGTCCACACTCATAATATCATTGCTAGCTCCTTCATCTAGCGGTTGTTAAAATACTTTCTAACTGCTTTAATTTGAAGAGTTGAGCCAAACATTTATAACCACTCCTCAGGGAAATTATGGGCCATTTGTAATAGAAAAGACATTTTTTTCTTTTCTATCTCCAGTGCTAAAACGGAATCATCTCTCACTGAGCTGGGTGACAACTGTGCACTGGAAGAATTTGAGTTCAATATATACCAGGGGCGGGAATAACTCAAGTATGTTTACAAAATACCCTGTGGGTTATTTGCTTTCAAATGGTCTCATCTAAACATAATTACAGTAAACTCACACTTTCTGTATCTCGTGATGGAAACTGTTGATAATTCATGCAGAGCATGTTTGAAACAGTTGGCCCCAACAGGCTTTTCAAGTTCTTGTTTGTTTATATTTATTTTTCTGTTCCAAGAGGGACAGAAGAAAGAATGAAACTCACCTTCCCTCATTTGTAAAATTGAGAGAGGAACATGAAGAAATCACCAGAATAAGAGTCAGGCCATATATGTATTTTCTTTTCATTCACTTGCTTGTTTTTGTCTCTTCCCTCTCACCTCCCCCCACCCCAGTTCTGCCAGTTACTAGCTCATGTGTCCTTCGGTGAGTTGCTTAACCTCTCTGAACTTAGTTCTGTGATGGTTGTACGATCTCATTTTGTAAACAACTATACTTCAATAAAATTAAAAAAAAATATATATATATATATATGACAGAAAAAAAAGGAACGATGCTCTCAACTGGAGGTCCAGTTTGTCCCCCCGGGGATGTTTGGCAGTGTCTGGAGGTATTTTTGGTTGTCACCACTGGTTGTGTGGGAGTGCTACTAGCGTCTAGTGGATAGAGGCCAGGGATGCTGCTAAACATCCCATTGATCCAATGCACAGGACAGCCCCACAGCAAAGAACTATCCAGCACCAAATGTCAGTAGTGCCGAGGTTGGGCATCTCTGCTTTAGAGGGTGTGGTGGGGAGAAATGTTAGAGTTAAGTGCTTTTCTTGTAAAATGTTTAGAACACATATAAAGTGTTACTAGAGCTTCTTCCAGACGTGGGTGCTAATCCTGACCCAGGTTAGTATCCAGCATGTCCTAAGCAGCATTTAAATTCAGGGACTCCATTTCTTTACTATTAAAATGCATGGGGCTTCATGATCTCCAAGATCCTTTCTGTCTCTGAGAATCTACACGGGAAAAGGATTATATGGTACAGGGGCCCAAAGTTGACAAAATCGATAGTTGCTAATTTCAGCATTTTTTAGCCCTCATGCAGATCACTGACCTGAATCTTTTCTCTCCAGATAAACCTGAGATTTGCTAAGAGGCAGGAGACAAAGAATTCTCAACTTTGCCCCTCTAATAGGCAGAGAAGATTTATCTGTGGCCATGTTCCCTTTCGTACCACGTAGAATAATGTCAATGTTGAGTGCTTACCTGGTGCCAGGCACTTGAATACCTACTGTGTGCCAGGCCCTACCCTTGTGCTCTAGCTACAAGGTCTCATTTCATCATGACAGCATGCCTGAACTGTGGGTATTATTGCTCCAGTTTTACAAATGAGAAAAATGAGGCTCAGAGAGGCTAAGTAACTTGTCTGAAGTCACACAGCTAACGAGTCATCAAATTGATAAAAAATACAAAACTTGACTGTTTTCCATTTCTCTATAGTTGTACTCAAGGTGCTCATTTAAATGAAATTGCAATGGAGGACTAAAGAACGGTAAAAAGAGTACCAAGAAAACAGATGAAAGCCCTACCATTTTGTAAAGTTTCATGTTCTGCAGGCAGATATAGACACTGGAAAAGAGACTCTTGCAGTAAATGTTGCCATCAGCCGAAGCTGTCTGAGAGCAGTGAAAGCTCAGATAAGTGGCTCTCTCTGCTTTCTTTCAAGTAATAAATAAAATAGCTGCTGTGGATAGGGTTAGGGCAGAGCTCCAGGTACTACTAGTGATAACATTATTGATAATAATTGAGAAAACAATGGTAACACTAAAGAACTGTTGGTTTTTTCCCAAGGTTTTGCCAATTATTTTATTCTTTTAATCCATGACTTCGTTATATTCTTATTTATTCTTTTTTAAATTGAAGTGTAGATGTTATACAATATTATTTAAGTTACAGGTATACAATATAGTGAGTCACAATTTTTAAAGTTTATACTCCATTTATAGTTAGTATAAAATATTGGCTGTATTCCCCATGTTGTACAATGTATCCTGTTGCTTATTTATTTTATGCCTAATGGTTTGTAACTTTTAATCCCTACTCCTATCTTGTCCCTCTCCTCTTCCCTCTCCCCACTGGTAACCGCTAGCTCTCTATATCTGTGAATCTGCTTCTTTTTTCTTGTATTTTTTAGATTCCACATATAAATGATACTATATAGTATTTGTCTTCCTCTGCATGACTTATTTCACTTAGCATAATGCCCTCCAAGTCCATCCATGTCGCTACAAATGGCAAAATTTCACCTTTTTGTGGCTGAGTAGTATTCCATTGCGTATATGTGCTACATCTTCTTTATCCATTCTTCTGTTGATAGACACTTAAGTTGCTTCTGTATCTTGGTAATTGTAAATAATGCTGCTATTGACTTCATTATATTCTACTGAATAACAGTGATGAACACTGCCTCTAGGTTTCTGGATTCTGTCTTTAAACATGGCAGATAAGAATACGGATTTCAGATGATGATTGAATGGGGTTTGGGATATATAGGAATGGCTTATTCTCCTTTGAGGACAGCAGCTCATCTTCTCCATCAGTGGCTGCCCCTGGGGACCTTTGAAAAGTTCTAATGCCCAGGCTATACCCAGGCCAATTATATCAGTCTCTGGGAGGGACCCCATTAGTAATTCTTACCACTCCCCTGTGATCCCAACAGGTAGTCAAGTCTGAGAGCCAGCGCTCTGTATTAGTGGCCTTTAAACTCCTGTGTGTATCAGAATAACCCAGAGAACTTGATAAAAACACAGGGACCCACCCCTCCTCCTTCAGTGAGCTGAGGGCCTCCAGGTTCTTTGTAAACTCCTAGGTGACTCAAGTAAATACCATAGTTGAGAATCATCACTTACTTCACTCCTTTTTAGAGTTTATTTTTAAAATGAGAAAGTGACCTTATTCCAAGATGAGGAAATTGGCCTAGGTTAAAAACTGTATGCACATGGGTGTGTTGTGGGTCCACAAGACTCTTATTGGGCTGTGAGCCAGCCATCAGTCTACTCCCCATATCTTTTAGATGCCATCCTTGGCTTCTTCAGCCCTTTCTTTCTAGATCCTTCCTGACCATGGCCCCTAGTCCAATTTGGAAACATCTCTCAGTTCTAGTTTGAAAATACAGTAAATTTGTTGTTTATAAATACAGTTTATCCATGATACATATTGATACTTGGTTCATAGGAGATATGACAGTTGCTTAGTTATGAACTTAAAGTAAGGCCACTGCCTATAGACATTTGTATTGGTTGGGGTTCTCCATGGAAAAGAAGCCAGTAAAAAAAAAAAAAAAAAAAAAAAAACCAAGAATAAATATATATAAATATATATATAAATATATAACAAAAAAAAATTTTAAATATATTTAAAAAATTTTTATGGTATTTTTTATTAGAAA